>NC_142397.1:21863333-21868333 GCF_059441095.1 Idiotropiscis lumnitzeri | reverse complement strand
AATTTAGTGACCTACAGCTGTCATTGAGTTGGTAATTACTGTTGACAAGAATGACCGTAGTCTGACATTTGTCTCATCACACAGCACGATTAAAAGACAATGTCCAAAAGCTTAGCGCAAAATTTCAGGTTGGGGGAGGAAAAACAATATTGATTCAATCTTTATTTAAATTACAATAGACCCTTTTTTTCATGTACAAGGTTCCTCTTCCTTTCATTTGGGGATCTTTGTTGCGCATGAGAACCATGAAGAGGTTTGTCTCATTTTGAAGCAGTGTTGTTCTCAAAGACTATGCCTCAAAAATATTTTAATGTCTTTTTGAAGGAAAAGAGGAACAAGAGGACAACAAAAATAAAAGAAAAAGAAAAAAAATCCAGAGATGTGTCTTTAACTGTTGATGGCTCAAAATCCATCCACCCATATACCCAAGCCCCTCTCTGCCAGCGTGCGGTTTATTGAAACAACCTGAAAGAGACAATTACTTTGGTTAGACTTATTGCTTAGAAAGAATGCTTGGCAAATAAACATCACATACTAAAGTGAATAATAATATAGCAGTTGTGGAAAACAAATACAGTCAAAGTAGCTGCTTAAAGCAAAATTCATGCCACTTTTGTCTGCATTTCTTTAACACACTGTTGAAAAGCATTTTTTTTTTTTTTTAAACGTCCCTTTGGTTCACACCAGCCTTCATTCTTATACTATATATAGGAACGGTCACCAAGCTTTCTGAAAATGTGAGCTACTTCTTGGGTAAATGAAGGCTACCATTTTGATATACACTTCTGAAATATGTGATTATTATTATTATTCACTTGTTTGAAGATACTGATTCGGATTTTGCATAATAATTAGAAAACATAATTATATGCAACACTATTTCTCAAAATCTCTGCCAGTGTTTACATTTTACTTCTACAACATAAATTGAAAATCACAGTGTCCCATCACTAGTGAACTGTATTTTGAACAGGCCCCCGGGCGACTTGTGGTCCTCGGGGGTGCTATCTGGTACCCGCGGTAACCTGTGTTATAAAGCCTCTAAATTTTTTATTTGTGTCTCTAGTCTAGGGGATTCTTTTAACAGTAGTTTTAAAAAGTGATAAAGCAAACTTGAATCAGAATGCCCTTTGTCATTGTACTCAGTGTGCAACAAGATTAGAGGATCATCAAATCAAAACATTTTTTGATTACTCGATTAAACATTTGAAGCACAAGAGTCAGATTAGGATGCGTGCTGAGCCCTCTCCTATACGCCCTCTACACCTACGACTGCAGCCCGGCCCACGGGAACAACACCATCGTCAAGTTTGCTGACGACAGGACAGTGGTCGGTCTGATCTCGGAAGGTGACGAGACAGCATACTGGGAGGAGATCCTGAGACTAACGGCTTGGTGTGAGGACAATTACTACAGCTCAACACTGCAAAAACGAAGGAGATCGTCATCGACTTCAGGAGGAACAAGATGGTGCCGCCCCCCCTCTGCATCGAAGGCGTGTGTGTGGAGAGGGTCCACACGTTCAAGTTTCTGGGAGTACAGATCTCCGATGACCTTTCTTGGACACACAACACCACAGCAGTGGAAAAGAAGGTCCACCAGCGTCTGCACTTCCTGAGAGTCCTCAGGAAATTCAACCTGGACAGGAAGCTGCTGCTGGCCTTCTACCACTCGTCCATCGAGAGACTGCTGACGTACTGTGTCTCCACCTGGTACAGCGGCTGCACTGAGGCGGACAGAGTGAGGCTCCAGAGGACAGTCAAAACAGCGCAAAGGATTATTGGCTGCCCTCTCCCCTCACTGTCGGACGTCTACACCGCCCGGTGCCTCAGCAGGGCTCTCAATATCGTCAAAGACAATACCCACCCAAACTCACACCTGTTCGACCTGATGCCCTCTGGCAGGCGCTACAGGTGCATCAAATCAAGGACTAATAGACTGAGAAACAGTTTCTTTCCAAGAGCCATCTCCATTCTAAACTCTCTCTCACACACACACACACACACACCCACACACACACACACACACACACACACACACACACACACGACCACCCCTACCTTGCAGAACAGCAACGTGATGTGTTTTTATATATCCTATTCAGTATTATTTTCCATTGCACCAACTATTCTCTTATTTATCTAATTTATATATTTATCTGAATTATTGTTGTATTGCACTGGAGAGGGGAGCTCTCTAATCTCGTTGAACACTTGATTACAATGACAATAAAGGGATTTCTGATTCTGATACTTCATCATTCTTTGTGGCCTGCAAAAGCAAATATGTGCATCAACTTCACGTTTCTTCCTAAAATTACAAAACTGCAAGCCGTCTTCACTTTTAGAAGAATGAGATATTGTCCCATGGTGTTCTGTGAAAATGTGGGCTGAAAAACATTTTACAGATGGAACGTCTCTCAAAGATATGACTTCAGACGTTTGTTGTATGTCTCACCTTTAATTATAATCACAAAACCATAGCTACGATGTGGCCCACAACAAAAATGAGTTTGACATCCCTTTAGTTTGGAGCCAATGTTTAGCTAAAATTTCCCACATCCTTTGATTTCAGCCTTTTAAAAATTTAATATCTGATTTCTGTAGTCCTTCATGTAAGCAGACTGATTATCATTGTTGCAAACATCTGCTTTTACTTTGGAGTACATTTTCCCCATTGTAACAGACCAAACCACTAACTCCACTAACATAAATGGAAAAAAATATGTTAGTTTCATCATTATGAAAAAAAATTGTAATCATAGTATGAAGAATTTGTAACGGACATGTTGTTGGATTTGATTTCCAGAAGTTTTAAGCACTAATACCCAATAAACAACAATAAGTGGTGAATAAACTAATCCCCTCCAAAATATTTATTTGCTAAACATTTTAACACAAAATATATTTTAGCAGATGATTTGATTAATCAATAGAATGCAATAATCAATTTTAAAAATATTCGACAGTGACAGTCCTATGAGAAATACACAGTTAAATCTAGTTATAAGGAAACAACAATCGTGTTGTGGTGGCTTACCTCTTCTCCAACCATGTTCCACAGATGAACCAGTGGGAGCCCTGTGTTGCTATCATAATTTGAGACCTTTAAAATACAAGACATCCATATTGTCAATTAGTGACAGTCAACTAACTGGCTGGAGAGGGTAAGTGACAAAGGCTTACTTGTGCAAGCATTGCAACTCCTCTGGTTATCTCTTCTAACGCTGACGTAGCCTCTGATGAAAAACGATCCTCTCCTGATACAGTACGTAGACTTTAGGAAAGAAAACTAATGCAATATGTTCTCGATATTGAATAAGCTATCCCAAGACAATCATGCAAAAGTAAATGTTACTTTACCAAATGAGGTGTTTAATGTATGCACAGTCAAGTGTTATGCATAAAGTTCTGTGTCAACGCAATGTACCTGGGAGGGGAGCGACGTTGTCAAGCAATACTTCAGCCCCTTGAAATGGTAATGTTACAAAATCAGACCTAAGAAGAAGAAAAGAGCACCGATGAGATATAGAGATATATACATATACACACATACACATATACCCCCACACACGCACACATGAACACACACACACACATATATACATATAAACATACACATATACATATATATATATATATATATATATATATATACACATATATATATATATATATATATACATACAGTGGAACCTCGGTTCTCGAACGACTCTGAGTTCGAACAAATCGGAGTCCGAACAAAAAAATAGAGAAATTCTCGCTTCGCAGTTCGAACAAACATCGGAGTTCGAATGCCGGTATGACGCGTGAGTGCGTACGCGAGAGTGGGATGCTGAGCGGCGTACGGGTGTAGATCGCTCTCTTGCTCTCGTTGTGACCAACTGTTGTCGCGTGCGGACGTGCTGCGTTTTGCTCTCGCGTATTATATAGGTGTACTAAGTGTTTTAGCCCCTAATCATGCCTCCAAAGAAAGTCAGTGCAAGCAGCAAAGGAATGGTTTCAGTGTTCGAACAATTCGCTTTTCGAACAGGGTTCTGGAACGGATTATGCTCGAGAACCGAGGTTCCACTGTATATACATATACACACACACATATATATATATACATATACACACATACATATATATACATGTACACACATACATATATACAGTGAAACCCCGCTACTTCGCGGTTCACCTTTCGCGGGTTCAGTGCTTCGCGGGTCTAAAAAATATTCGGGGGCATTGTAGTTTTGCAGAGCGGCATGACGGGGCGCTGGAGCGGTTAGACGGCCGGCGTGTGCCGAAGAAGAGCGTGGGCGAAGAAGAGAGTGGACAGAGAAGAGCGACATTTCGCCTCGCTCGGGGCCTTGCGAGAGTTCCGGAGGAGACCGGCCGGCGTGCGTGCGTGGCAGTCAAGCCGTAGAGGAACAACCTCCGCCCGTTTCGTTCGGGACCGGTGTCGTGCCAAAGTACTTACCCCCTGCCAAAATCTGCATCCCCTGTCGCGGGAGCGCGCACGGATTGACTGAAGGCGGCGTGATGTTACTACGTTTGTTTTCATTGAAAGGCACGAAGAATGTATGATTTTGTGTTTTTGATTTGCTTTCATTTAAACTACGGTTTCCATAAAAGTGGTAGTCTTAGTCGGTGCGGTTTTCAACACACCATTCGCTACAATTCAACACGTCAAGTAAGCGTTTGACTGCGCCGAAATCGGGGGGGATTCCCTGCATTTGCATTCGTTAGACCAAAGAAATTTTGCAATCAATGAAGCTACCATACGGGAATTTCAGTGATTAAAACACGATGAAAAGGGGAGAGGATTAGTGACGTGGGCTATATCGTGTTTCCAGCGAGATCAAATTAAGTGGCATCATACAGATAGGTGGTATCCTGTTAGAGAACACGTAATTGTATTCCAATTGACTGATTTGTTTATTTTTTATAACCACCGATAGCTGCGTCAAGAGTAGCAAAAGAATAAAAAAATAAAGTCACTCGCGTTCTGCGTCG
>NC_142397.1:21780833-21858333 GCF_059441095.1 Idiotropiscis lumnitzeri | reverse complement strand
TTGGTTTGTTCACGTTAATAAAGAAACAAAAAACAAAAACGTATAGTAAATATTTATCATCTCATCAATAGTTGCACAACAGTACCGAGTTTCAATTTAGCTTTGTTAAGGGATATTTCATTGACAACATCTAACATTAATATAAAAAGAACACGTACATTAGTACAAAATGTAAAAAAAAAAAGAATTGGTGGTGTGGGGGCGCGAATTGTTTTCTTCTTGGTAGGGGGGGCGTGACAGGAAATAATTGAGAACCACTGGTCTACTACAATAAAGATCTAAAAAAGAGCCTTAACATGTTGTTTCTCACCAATTTAATAAATATGTACTTCAAGACATTTAAACAAAGTCAAGTTTCGACAGATGCCAGTAGTGAGATGGGAAGATGGAAAAAGTACGTTGAAGAGTTGATGAATGAGGAAAATGAGAGAGAACGAAGAGAGGAAGAAGTGACGGCTGTGGACCAGGAAGTCGCAAAGATCAGTAAGGAGGATGTGAGAAGAGCATTGAAGAGGATGAAGAACGGTACCTGTGCTGTGGAGGTATGCAAGTGTCTAGGAGAGGTAGCAGTAGAATTTCTGACTGGGTTGTTCAACAGGGCCTTGGTGAGAAAATGCCAGAGGAATAGAGGAGAAGTGTGCGGGTGCCCATTTTTAAGAACAAGGGAGATGTGCAGAGTTGTGGCAACTACTACGAATAAAGCTAATGAGACACACAATGAAGCTGAGGGAAAGAGTGGTGGAAGCTAGACAGAGGGCAGAGGTGAACATCTGTGAGCAGCAGTATGGTTTTATGCCGCCCCCCCCAAAAAAAAAAGGGGTATAACATGCAATATTTGCTTTTAGGATGCTGATAGAGAAGTGCAGAGAAGCTCAGAAGGAGCTGCATTGAGTCTTTGTAGATCTGGAAAAAGCTAATGACAGAGTGCCCAGAGAGGAACTGTGGTTCTGTATGAGGAAGTCTGGAGCAGCGAGAGAAGTATGTTCAAGTGGTGCAAGACATGTATGAGGACTGTAAGACACTGGTGAGGTGTGCTGTAGGCGTGACGGAGTAGTTCAAGGAGGAGGTGGGACTACATCCGTGATTAGCATTGAGTCCCTTCTTGTTCGCTATAGTAATGGGCAGGATGATAGGCGAGGTTACACAGGAATCTCCATGGACCATGTTTGCAGATGACATTGTGATCTGTAGTGAGAGCTGAGAACAGGTGGAGGAGAAGCTGGAGGCATAGAGGTTTGCCCTGGAAAGGACGGGAATGAAGATTAGCCGTAGCAAGACGGAGTATCTGTGTGTAAATGTGAGGGACCCAAGAGGAAGAGTGAGCTTACAGCGAGCAGAGCCCAAGAAGGTGGAGGAGTTTAAGTATTTTGGGTCAACAGTCCAGAGTAATGGAGAGTGTGGAAAAGAAGTGAAGAAGCGTGTGCAGGCTGGCTGGAACGGGTGGAGAAAGGTATTTGGTGTGATGTGTGATAGAGTTTCAGCTAAAATGAAAGGAAAGATTTATAGAACTGTGGTGGGACCAGCGATGTTGTCTGGTCTGGAGACAGTGTCACTGAAGAAAAGACGGGGGGCAGAGCTGGATGTGGCAGAGATTAAGATGCTGAGGTTCTCTTTGGGAGTGACCAAGACGGATAGGATCAGGAATGAGTACATCAGAGGGACAGCACATGTTAGGGGCTTTGGAGATAAAGTCAGAGAGGTCAGAGAGATGGTTTGGACATGTCCAGAGAAGAGATACTGTGTATATTGGCAGGAGGATGCTGAGTTTCCAAGTGCCAGGAAAAAGGTCTAGAGGAAGACCAAAGAGCAGGTTCATGGATGTAGTTAAAGAGGACATGAAAGTATTTTGGGTGAGAACAGAGGATGCAGAGGACAGGGTTAGATGGAGGCATTAGATGGAGGCAACTGATTCGCTGTGGCAACCCCTGAAGGGAAAACCCGAAAGGAAAAGAAGAAACTAAGTCAAGTTTTTGAGTTTTTATTTTTAAAAACTAACACCATTTTACCCCTTATTTCTAGAAATGAATATTGGCTTCAGATTTTGGTTATCAGCCTCCATGACTATTGATAGTTGGTATCGGTCCTGAAAAAAAACATATCGGTCCATCATCCAATTAAACAATTAAAGTATTTATATGCTGACATTATGAGAACCAACCGCAACTCATTAGTTTTTGGTCGCTGGGGTTACCAAATCACTGTCAGTCCAAATCCACTTCTCTTTGCCAAAACTAAGAATGTTGCAACACATTATTGGTCTAAAAACAAAAAAACAAAAACCTCACTGGATAGGTTGTAAACATTGCTAAAGATACAGTAGAGACAATGTTGCTAAATCTACAACAGTAGCCCACAATTGACCACATTAAAACTAAAGTACCACAACGTTTTATTTTGACTTCTAGACTGCAAGGCCAGTCAGAGACTGTGGATAAGCCTAAATTGCCTAAGGCTGCCATAGACTATGTTGATTATTATTATTAGCCTTGTTTTAAAAAGGTATGGTTACCTTCAGCTGGGGAAGGAAGGATTGGTGTGCCGGGCTGGGAGTAGCACAAGAACATCTGCTGGTCAAGGCTTCTTAGGGCATGGTAAGTAGGATGGGTGTGCTGCTGGACAAAGACGTGCCCAGCTGATACAATATTCACCACAATAACATCAACCGTCACACCACTGGGCAGGAGAAGCTAGATGACAAATGACATTGAATACAATGAAATGTTAAAAGCAAAATAAAAATTTGAACGCTCAGTTAAGTGCAGACCTCTGCCAAAGGACAAAAACTTTGTGGCTGCAACGTTTACCGCCGGTGATAAATTTAAGTTTCAACGATTGAAGAAAAAAACAAAAAACAAAAGCACAAAAAAGTATCACCTGGATCAGCAATAAAGTGAATTATTAATACATTAAGTCAGTTCTAAACAATCAGAGTGGTCAATTCACATACAGTTATAGTAGCAGCAAATTCAACATGATTTAGAAACTACCAGCCATATAAAAAATAAATTTTATTTTAATTTAATACGACTTCATTAAACAGCAGGTAACTTTTCACACATGTATTTCAGTGAAAAAAAACGTCACTTAAACATTGCTCGCATAGGTTAAAGCAGGGTGTAAAACTCATTTCAGCTCAGGGGCCACATGGAGGGAAAATCTATTACCAAGTAGGCCGGACCAATAAAATCATGGTCAATAACGAAAAGCAATCACTGGCAATATTATGCAGATTAGCGCTATTTGCATGCTGTCCTGCAAATAGCGGAGGTCAACTGTAAATACATTGTAATATATAAAAGAACTATAAAGAATACATATTAGAAATGTTTTCATAAAATACACATTTTGTATAGAACACAATAATATGAATTAAAATAAATCAAAAAATAAATACAATGCAACTCAAATATCCAGTGGCAAGAAAAGTCCCAGTCAAAATGCTGATTTCAAGGAATACAGTGAAATGTAAAGGATTTAATTGAATACAACAAGGCTCCAAGTAACATTGAGGAATACCTACCATTTAGCATTTTAGTTTTGGCAACACAAGTTTGTCATCTTGTTTAACGAACGTTTCAGCCAACTGTGATGACTCAGTCTGAACACTAGGGGGCACCCACAAAATGACGTACTGGAAGTGTCTGACAGAGGAAAAAGAAAACTCACAAGCGAAGAAATTATGTCACGTCGAATATTGGAGCGCTGTGTGCGAAGCCAAGCTAAAAAAGTACATTTAAAACAAAAAAAAATAAAGCACTGTATGACTGAGCCAAATGTCCAGTGCTGGCCCAGATTGTGAACCCCACCCAGCGTGAATTTCGTTGCGGCGATCGACGGTTTTTACCTGCACTGAGGGATGAAGCTCAATGCTAATGTGAACGCTAGTGTAATTCCACACTTCAGCAATCAATGTTAGCTTGCTTCAAATTGAAGAGTGCTTTAACTGTCACAAAAAGGAACAGCCCAGCTCACACGTTGATGCCAGCCATCAAAAAGCAATCGACATGCACTGAAATCACTTGTTTTTGACATTTATGAACATAAAAGGCGCCAACACTTTGCCCGTACGAGCTTCAACATCGCCATACGTATGTCACGTGGTCATGCCACATGTCACACATCGACAGTTTGTTTAATGAAGTTATAAGGATGTTAATCCTTGTCATATGCGTTTATGCTACCTGAAGTAGAAGGTGTCATATTTAGCACATTTGTTTGATTTATGGAGCAAGATGTTTTTTTTTAACAAATTAAACCACGACTACATATGTTAAATAGTGACATCGTGGCCAGTTCCTTATTAAACGTGCTATGCTCATCTGAGCATGGCTTGTAAATATAAAGAAAAAACACCGCGTGAAAGGCTTACACCTTGATGATTTCCTTGAACTGTTCGATACATATACAATGATATGGTGGAAATCTGTTAATAATATTAAGTATAGAGATGTACATTACTTACATTATAGACATACATTAGTACAGTAATCCCTCATTTATCGCGGGGATACGCGTAAAAAATAACCCGCGATAGGTGAAATCCGCGAAGTAGTCAGCTTTATTTGCTTTTATTATTTTACAATGCATTTGATATGATGCATTGCTGTGGTTTGTTTGTACGTGTAGATGCGAAGGTGTGGTCCTGCAGTGCCACCTTGTGGCAATGCTGCATTCGTTTCTAAGCGTGTTATTCTATCTTTTTTTTTGTAATTCAACTTTCGGGTTCCACATACGTTGACAGAGCGGCGGTAAAAAAGCCATCTATATTAACACACACACCTAGGATAGAGCATTAATTTGATGGTTTTGGGAAAGAATTGACATTGTGATTTTTCGTTATTTTACATTGTCCGTAGCACAGAATCTCGATGTGTATCCCAAGACAGCTGACTGTCGGAACTGTTAACTAGCGCCCTTGGAGCACGGAATGAGGTACGGTAGTGTATAAAATGTTAAATATATTTAAAATATAAATTATTAGTTTGATGGTAAATTGAAATGGTGTGATTTGATTCATTTGTATTTCTTCATTGGTTTGTATTGTGTTGATAGGAGAGTTGTGAAACTACGATTACAATTTGTGTTTTTCTGTTGTTCTGCAGTTTTCACGGTGCAGAATGCTGAACATGCTTGTTCAGAGATAAAAGCTTATCGACACCCGTTTGAAACTCACTGCGTCCTTATTTGAAATCCAAGGGGCCGCAACACAGAGCAAAACACCACTGTAAAAAAAAAAAAATCTGCGAAGCAGCGATAGGTGAAGTGTGATATAGCGAGGGATTACTGTATACAACTAACATTGGCCATTTGGCATACTCAGGCTGGATAAAGTATAAAAAGAAATACAGCCCACCTGAATGACATTCTGGCCCGATTAAACCCGCTTGAGGGGCTGATCGGCCCCGTGGGCCATGTTTGAAAGCCCAGGCGCCGTCGGCCCATTTTGAGGTATTGATGGGGAAACGTAGAAATGATACTGGTTTTCCCAACGTCTTGTATGCGCCAAAACTGCGCACATGCAATCACCTTGGTTAATGTAAGGTGGCATGTTAGAAATGGTTGTTACGTAACGTCATTGACTGGGCCTTCCCTTGCATTTACCAGTTGATAGAGTGACACACATGATTGCTGTTGTTGTTATCACATATTTGCCTAGCCTAGCATCTGGATTAAGGACTTTCTGACCAACAGACCCCAGACTGTGTTGCTCGGCCCCTACACGTCCTCCACCCGCATGCTGAGCACCGGTTACCCTCAAGGATGCGTGCTGAGCCCTCTCCTGTACGCCCTCTACACCTACGACTGCAGCCCGGCCCACGGTAACAACACCATCGTCAAGTTTGCTGACGACACGACAGTGGTCGGTCTGATCTCGGAAGGTGACGAGACAGCCTACAGAGAGGAGGTAAAGAGGCTGACGGCTTGGTGCGAGGACAACAGACTGCAACTCAACATTGCAAAAACAAAGGAGATCGTCGTCGAGGAACAAGACGGTACCGCCCCCCCTCTGCATCGAAGGCGTGCGTGTGGAGAGGGTCCACACGTTCAAGTTCCTGGGAGTACAGATCTCCGATGACCTTTCTTGGACACACAACACCACAGCAGTGGTAAAGAAGGTCCGCCAGCGTCTGCACTTCCTCAGAGTCATCAGGAAATTCGACCTGGACAGGAAGCTGCTGCTGGCCTTCTACCACTCGTCCATAGAGAGCCTGTTGACGTACTGTGTCTCCACCTGGTACAGCGGCTGCACTGAGGCGGCCAGAGTGAGGCTCCAGAGGACAGTCAAAATAGCGCAAAGGATTATTGGCTGCCCTCTCCCCTCACTGTCGGACATCTACACCGCCCGGTGCCTCAGCAGGGCTCTCAACATCGTCAAAGACAATACCCACCCAAACTCCCACCTGTTCGACCTGATGCCCTCTGGCAGGCGCTACAGGTGCATCAAATCAAAGACTAATAGACTGAAAAACAGTTTCTTTCCGAGAGCCATCACCATTCTGAACTCTCACACACACACACACACACACACACACACACACACGAGACCACCCCTACCTTGCAGAACAGCATCGTGATGTGTTTTTATATACCCTATTCAGTATTATTTTCCATTGCACTCTCTTATCTAATTTATATATTTGTCTGTATTATTGTTGTATTGCACTGCAGAGGGGAGCTCTCTAATCTCGTTGCACACTTGAGTACAGTGACAATAAAGGGATTTCTAATTCTAATTCTAGTTTCACAGACAAGGCTGATATTAAGATAAATCAAATTAGTAGAGCTAGGTCATTTAAGTGACTTGCATGAGCGTGGCTTAAATTTGCCAGAGTTGGTTCCAGACTATGGAGTCCTGGAATATTTCATTAGAATTTACATTGCCATCGTGCCAAAGGTAATATACAATCATATATATGCCTACAGTTAACTAGAAAGCTTAAAATAGCACGATATGACCCCTTTAATTCATGCCCACTAGCTGGCGAAATTTTGTCACACATACGCAAGAGTATCTGTGTTTTGTTCTCAAATCCTCTGGAGTGTCAACAGGTATGTGCTTCTCCCACCTACATATGTCACAAACAGATGTGAGACGAGTGCATGTACTCTGTGATGAGACGAGAATCTGGAAATACTCATTCGGCATTCGTTTTTAATGGCTTCTATTTATTGTTGATTTTTAATCATTGTAATTTGTTATTGTAATACCCGTATGCTTTGCATTCCGCCGCAATAGTTTTATTCTCCAGTGTGAGCAGGTTCTATTTGCGGCAGCCAATAGCGATCCAGACTCGCTTTTCAATGATGCTACTTTGCGGCTCTGCTTACAGCAAGTCAAGACGGAGCAGATATGTCTGTCTGCATTCGCTGCCATGGCGTCTTAGAAAGGTCCCGTGAGCTATTATAAGCTTGCTCTAATATAACAAGGATGACCAAAATGTGTCTTGCTGAATTTCTTCTTGATAAACCATACATACCATAATTTTAAGACCATAAGGTGCCCTTCAGTCTTATATTTTCTTAAAAATGGACGAAGTGCCTTATAATGTAGCACGCCTTATGTCTGCAAGAGTTCCAAAATCTGTCAATGCTGTGTGACTTTGACGAGCGCTCCGTTTGACTGACTGGATCATTACCTGTTGACACGCTACTTGTATAGAGGAAAGGTGGACTGACTGAGGACAGCATGATGTGCGTGAAAGAATCTAAAAGGCATGCCGGCAAATAGAGCCTTGAAAAGGACTATGTTTCATCAACAACGCTTGTGTTTAGAGCACACACCTAATATCAGGTAAGAGTTAGCATGAAGTGTACCATCAGGAAATATATCAGAGTCCGTCTGGAAAATGATATGGGATAGACTTAGGAGTAGTGGCTGACATACATAAACATATATTGTGAAAATTTCACACATTTTCTGAGAGTCTATGACTGAAGACATCTATGAACATTTTTTACCATACTGGTAGTGCCATCTACTGGCTAAAAGAAATATTTAATTTTTTTATGTTTTACTGCCAGCGGTTACCCAGCTACACCTCATATTTGGTCGGAAGAGTGTTTTGGTCTTTATGATGCTTCAACACTAAGATTGTGCATTTTTGCAAACAGTTGTTGCCTGGGCAACATTCTTTTTTGCCAACACAATACCACTTTGTAGGGGTTATAAACTTGTACGAAAACTCATGAAAGTTTGCAACAACATCAGGCGTGGCAGCAGCTTTGATATTTCATTCGGTTAGTGTTTGAGTAAAAAAAAAAAAAAGAGGCTCAATAATGACGACAAATATTTAGTGTAGCAGCCTTTGTACGTGTAAACAAGCTCTAGCAGAAGTTGGAGGCAAATGAAACAGCCCAAGATCTACAAAAAGGCTCAGAATTCATACTGTAACCTCAAAAGGAAGTAGGCCATTTTTAATTTCCTTTCAAACACTTAAAAGTCCCAAATCTCCTCCAAAACAGTCAGGCGCCCTATAATACAGAACGAGATCCTTAGATCTGTACACACGTTACTCTTTTAAGTAACCATTCTAACTAGTGATGTGCTCGACTGTACCGAGGCGCCGGAGCATGTTCCGAGTAAACCGGAAAAGAATCGGCAAAGCGCGCATCAAGGCATGTGGGGGTGTCCACGCACGTACATACACAAAAACACATGCACACTATCACACACACGCACTTGTGTACATACTTCATTTCAGCAGTTCAATCATTTTTTATGTGCACATGAACTGATATTTTCTTATCAAAAACACTTTGTCATGCTCCATCCATCCATTATCCGCCGCTTATCCGGGGTCGGGTCGCGGGGGCAGCAGCTTCAGCAGGGAAGCCCAGACTTCCCGCTCCCCAGCCACATCTTCCAGTTCTGCCGGAGGGATGCCCAGGCGTTCCCAGGCCAGCCGGGAGACGTAGTCTCTCCAGCGTGTCCTGGGTCGTCCTCTGGGCCTCCTGCCGGTGGGACATGCCCGGAACACCTCACCAGGGAGGCGTCCAGGAGGAATCCTAAACAGATGCCCGAGCCACCTCATCTGGCTCCTCTCTACGTGGAGGAGCAGCGGCTCGACACTGAGTCCCTCCCGGATGGCCGAGCTTCTCACCCTATCTCTAAGGGAGAGCCCAGACACCCTGCGGAGGAAACTCATTTCGGCCGCTTGTATCCGAGATCTTGTTCTTTCGGTCGCGACCCACAGCTCGTGACCATAGGTGAGGGTAGGAACGTAGATCGACCGGTAAATCGAGAGCTTCGCCTTTTGGCTCAGCTCCCTCTTCACCACGACAGACCGATACAGCGTCCGCATCACAGCGGAGGCTGCACCGATCCGCCTGTCGATCTCCCGCTCCATCCTCCCCTCACTCGTGAACAAGACCCCAAGATACTTAAACTCCTCCACTTGGGGCAGGATCTCCTCCCCGACCTGGAGAGGGCACTCCACCCTTTTCCGGCTGAGAACCATGGTCTCAGATTTGGAGGTGCTGATCCTCATCCCAACCGCTTCACACTCGGCTGCGAACCGCTCCAGTGAGAGTTGGAGATCACAGCCTGAGGAAGCCAACAGTACCACATCATCTTTGTCATGCTGATTTTCTTATTTTATAGAAGAAAAGCATTATTTAGATCAGGCATCATCAAATGGCGGACCGCGGTCCGGATGGTTCGGACCGGACCCATGACCAATCTATGATGATTTGTTTTCAGGGCGCATTCGCAAATGTTGACGCTGCAATTCTAGTTAATACGGAAAAGGTGTCACTGATTTGAGCCAATCAAATCTTTTGTTTACGATCCACTGCCAATTGCGCAGCAGACCGGAAGAGAGTGCTGCTGACAGTATGCCTTGCTTAAAAGTTAGCGAGGTCGATGCGTCTTGTTTTAAATGAATGGACGGAGAAATTTAGTTGCGTTCTGGCTGCAGCCAATTCAAAACCACTGTGCATCATATGCTCCGAAACAGTCGCAACATTGCGAAGCGCCACTACGAAACAAAGCACCGCCCTTTTGTGCACAGTTATCCGCTGACGTTTGAGGTGAGCGCAGGCAAAAACATCAAACTTCGAGTGCAGTACAACAGATTTTTACATTTTCGTTTACATCCCAGCGGCATGCAAATGAATATTCAGTAAAAGTATCATGGATTTTGGGGAAACATAAAAAAACGTTCAAGTGATGGGGAAGTTGTGAAGGAGTGCTTAAATACGGTTGCACAAACATTATTTAAAGGAAAACACAAAGCCCAGATGTGTGAAATAATCTACCAAATCCCAATGGCCCTGACTCCGTTCCAACCCAGAATTAAGTCACTGGCAGGGCAGTCACGAACTCATTTTTCTCATTAAGAGAAGTTAAAAAATATTCAAAAGAAAAAGTGGTGTCAAAGCTAATTTTTTATTAGTTTTTCATGAGGACAGCCATTTTTATTGATTATGTACTGAACATGTCGACCTGTTTTACTTGGATAATTAGACTTTCCGTTTTTTTTAGGCTGATAACTCTGATTTAAGGAAAAAAAGGTTAAATATGTTAACTCAATGCTTAGCACTTGATATATTTCTGCAGGAGATATTTTAGAGTTTTTTTCTGGAAGTGGCAAACTTAAGTTCCTGGAGCCACATTTTCTTGAATGTGAAATAAACGCCTTATATTTGTTTGACTGGCAAAGGTGTTTAATGGGAACATTGCTAAATATTTAGTATATAAGTGCGCTCTGTTGAAAATGACCAAATATTGAAACTATATAAAAATGTGAACATAGGCTAGACATTTCGGGAAGTTGGACTTTGGTTCGGACCTTTTAATTGGAAGAAATTTTCGTCGTGGACCTCTGTGACTTTTAATTGACTACCTCTGATTTAGATGTTTGAGATGTCACAAAAGAAAAGAAGCAGTGTAAAAGTCAAGGTTGTGCTTGAAATGTTTGTTTTCACTCTTTTTCTCCGCTTTTTGTCTGGTACGGGAATTTTGACCAAATTTTCTAACGCGCTCAGTGGAAAACGGAAAAAGATAAAATTAGACTTTTTCTGATGAAAGACAAGAAGCACATGTAACAGAGTGCGGCCTTTAATGCGGTGCGCCCTATGGCTGTGAAAATACGGTACTTAATTTAATAAAAATTGCGATTATAATGTGCCAGTACCAAACGTGTCAGTACCCAAACGTTGCCAGGGCTGTGAGGGCCATTTATAGCTGCTTATAGCTCTAGTTTGATATCTTTTTTCCTTTTAAAATTTAAGTAAATAATTCTTCACCTCAATATGGCAGTCATGTTCACTGAGACTATGCAGTATATAATCCAATGAAAGGTGCCCAATGAACGGTACAACTAGAAGACAAAAGAGTCAGCCTTACCCATGAAGTCATGGGGAGTGATGGCAATGTAAGGGGGGGTGGCGGTGGTGCATAAAGGTTGGTCAAATCCATATCTTTAAACTTCTTTCCAATCAGAGACAGGGCTTTGTCAACTTGCAGTTGCGTACCTGGGTAGACATCAAACATGAGGTTCAACTTCAATTGTGATATAGTTTGTTCCCATTTTGAAACAAGATTCTGTAGAAAATGAGACAGTCCCCACAACTCACCCTCTATGTGACAGATTTGGAACTCCTGTGTGTAAGGCAGGGTCGAGATGTATATCTTTGCACCAGAGGTCTGCTTCAGAAAACTCACATATCTTCCTTGCTTCCCAATTAAACGTCCAACCAAAAGCTGAAACCAAAAGACAGCCAAAGAATGCACATCATTCACATTCTAAGTGGAGTTAAATTTCTATAAAGCGAGTGTCCTTTCAGAGATGTGCATCATTGGTGAGAAGGAAATTCTTAAGTATGCAAAAATTAGAAGTGAAATGAAAATGTGTCTCTCAAACAATGATAATCCTGACACCAACACTTAGCGTTCAACTATTATCACAAGTGACACAATGGAAAAACTAGGGCTACAAGATATTCGAAAGAAATGACATTGCCATTATTTTGGGGGGGAGGGTGCGATATATATATATTGCGATATTAAAAATAGAAGAAATTTCCCCAGATGACATAGGTATGTTTGGAAAGAATTTGGTTAACTGTGATATAAAAGGGATCCCGGAGGCCATGTCTCTCCAACACAGCACTTCTCAAATAGTGGGGCAGGTCCCCCTGTGGGGACGCGAAGCAATGCTGAGGGGGGGCACGTGTGACCCTGGGAACATGCTTTCAACTAAAATCTGTTCGACAATGTTTGAGAGAGCGAGCGAGCGAGAGATGGAGAGAATACATACATTAAATGGAATTGGAACCGATTAATTGTATTTCAATGGGAAAAGTGACCCTGATAAATGAACGTTTTGAGTTACAAACTGTGTCACTCAACAAATTCCGTTCAGCAGGTACCACTGTACTAGTCAAACAAACTTAACTTTAGGTGTCAGTGGTTCCAAGCACAGCACACATTGTCTGTTGTAGGTGGTCCCCTAGTTTATAGGAATACTTGGGGCATGCTGGCAATTTCTTCAACTGATTCTGCACTAAAAATTTGTGTTAAAATTGACAGTGTGATATACACGGGTAAAACCTGCAATGCCTCACCTTTGGAACCTCAATTTCCCAGATGACAAGCTCAGAGCTTGAAGACAAAGCATGGTTACTATGACTTTCTCGAGCGCCCATGGTGCAGCCACTGTCCACAGAGTCCATACTGTTCACATCAGAGCCTACACAGAGAGGTACAGTCATCACTGTTTTCAGCAGCATAAACAAAACATGGAACCAGTTAACGAGATCATGAAAATCCAATTACACAATCTGATAGTTGTAATAATCATCTCAGGTTTCATCAGACTTTGTATATCAATTAAAAAAAAAAAAAAAATTATATAATTATATATATATATATATATATATATATATATATATATATATATACACATACATACACATAAATGTTATTTCAGAAGAAACCATGTTAATTTTAGTGACAGAACTCCAGCTTATTTTTAAAACATCTGGTTTTGCCTGGTTGAACACAAACTACTTCAGAAAATGGATGGATGGATCGCAAAGACGGTGTTGTCATAATAGTCATTAATACTTGTGGGAATGGCCATGGCTGGTGGTTAGAGCATCTACAGTGAGTGATATTTTAAATCATTTATTTCATTGAGAATATCTTCACTTTAAAGTGACCATTGGGACTCAAATAGGGTCCTGCATTTACTTAAAAATACGGGTGTGCAAGTATGTGCAAAAGTCACTGTTAAGTAAATAATTCTGCAAGTTATTTGCTCTTTGAAGCATTAATGTTAAATGTACAGTAAAAGACTGGCATGTGCAGTACTATTGTAATGTTCCTGACAGAATTTTAAAAATAGGAAAATTAACAAATTGACTTTCTGCCAGTTGGCATATTTAGCAACTTTCGAGCTGATACAATCAAGTAAAAAAAGTTTGGTTTGCCCCGTTTACAACCAGTACAAAACAGTCTAGAGCCCTGCTTTGATTTATTTTGCATTTATTTTATTTAGGTGCAGAACATTCTCCTGTTTGAGGGTAAATTCCAAATGTTTGGAATTAATGAGTCATATTCTGATACCTACCGTTGCTGAAAATTGTTATTTGGTTTAATAGTATAACTTGATCAAGTCTTTTCTAACAATTCATGCAAAAAAAATAAATAACATGTATTATTTTTGCTGATATTGTATCAGACGATATCAATATCGGAGATTACTCAAGGGTGCATTATTGTATCAGATCGGAAGTGAAAAATGTATCGGGACACCCTTACGTTTAGCCACATTGGCCAAAGGGTTTCATGATACACTGACAACCCAGGAATGCGAGTAATCAATTGTGAATATAGCCACATCCCCAGTCACAAGTAGGGCTGCCACAATTATTTTGGTAGTCGACTAATCACCAAGAGCAGTCGTGATTAGTCAATTAATCGGATCATGCAATAATTGCTGCAAGAAATTTGTTTACAGCTTGAATTCTTTAAGAAATGTGATGAGGTAAGAATGTATCAAAACACCAAAGTGATGGGTGGGGCATAAAGAACCACGCCAGCCGGCGTCTGCCTCCTGAGAATTTACATGACTATCGTAGCCAAATGCCCGGAATATAACCAGTTGGTGTTTGCACATTCATGTCTTGTCCGCTTCAGCCTGCGTAAGTGGAGGAAATCGCCACGGTATTTTTGACTTAGTGGAATACAAGATAAATCCAAACTATTGCGCAGAAAGCTTTTATACTACTACCGACAGGTTAAAATGGACAAGAGCAGTAATGCGCATTTGCATTTTGGTGGCAATCAGTCGCCGTTTTGGTCAACAGAACTGACAAAGCAAGCAATATTACCGCGCTTGCCTTCCTACTGTGATGTAGACACTAAACCCGGAAAAAAATGACAAGCCAAGCTCCAAAAAGGGGTGTGCCAATTTGTCGTAAATCTCATCACATAAAAACTCGTATCACTACATCTTTTAGGGTGGTGAATTTTAGTACTGATGTCACTTTACATGCAAACCTATCTCAAAAGTGCCAATTGCAGCTTTTACCATAATTTATGATATGTTTATAAATGATGATTAAATTAAAGGCAATACTGTGGCCTTAAAATTTTGGGCTGTAAGAGGGCTGGGCGATTGGACCTCAAATCAATATCACGATAAATTGAGCAATTTTACCTCGATAACGATAAAAGCACAATAAATGCTTGACATGTCTAAGGTCCGGGCCCGATATAGTCCATACTGGGAAGTACTGTTTGCGAAAAATACTTTTTGTTCCTCTTGTCGGCTACTTTCATGAGGCGTTTAAATCCCTAGCGCTCCACTGTAGCTAGATGAGCTATATCTTTAGCTATGTGCTAGGCTATCGCGTCCTCTTCTTAGACGTTCTCTTGTTTGGTGTCGCCTCCGTTCTGGGCTGTTGTCACTTGTCGAACCTTGCTTCTCACTTTGAGCTTTTAGCACAAGTTCCAAGTCAGCAGCATGGTTCTATTGTAGGTGGTAAAAAAGAAAAGGTTGGATGTGTTGTTTTGGGTGCTTACGACGCACTTTGTAGGTCGTGTTCTTTTGCTCAAACCAAAATATTTCCAAACGACAGATTGCTTTTTGTGACAAGCGCAACAGGAACAAATTCAACTAACGTTACTTCATCTTAAGCCGTGTCAGCCGCTTCTTGATTTGAATCACCAGCCACGACCGCGTCGTCAGTTTTTCTTTCTTGTTCAGATGGGTGGAGTCATGTTACTACACGCGCTGTAGCCATCTTAAAGGGGCATGAACATCGCCGCAGACAGAAGACTTTTCTAATCTTTTTTTTTTTTTCAACACCAAATTTATCGACAAGGGCAAAATGATGTCTGTTATTGTAATGAATTTTGGTAACGGTAAATTTTTGGTTTATCGCCTAGTCCTAGGCTGTAATTAGGGCCTGAACAGCGATCGCTGCAAGGTTGGCACATTCAAAGGTTGCGTTTGATATTTCCTCAGCCACAATGGACAAAATGCTTAATAACTCCGCTGCACAGTCCCCTAAAAAAATCCAAATGTCAAATCTAAATAAAGTCTCAGGATTGTAAGACATTTATATGTTAATCTGTTACACTATAGCGTCACCTTGAGGTTACTAAAAAAAATATATTTATTACATTTTAACATAACACACGGAGCCTGTTGAACAAATCCAAGTGAAAATTTGTCAGAACAGTCTCAAGACGATCTTACTCTATGCCAAAAAAAAGAAAGAAAAACGATATTGCAATATTGTTGCACACTCTTTCGCAATAAATAGTCAATAGCTTGACGGCACGATCAATATCTTAAAAAAGAACAACTAATGCAAGAATGGGGTAAAATACGATCGCAGAAAATTAAATCAAAGACCCGCCGGCGAGTTTCTACTCTAAAGCGTAGCGACATTTTGGCTTTTACGAAGCAATGACTGGAGAACACTAGATAAATATGCAATCTGCAAAAACTGCGAACCAAAAAGCGAACCAAGTATGCCGACAATCTCAATTGCTTTTCCCTTCGGGTCGCCGAGGGCACAGACTGGATATTTACATGCTCGCTGAGTCGCTCATGTTTTGAATCTTGCGGGGCAACATGCCCTGAAACACCCAAATGTCGCTCGACTGCTTGGGAGAATTAGCACGTTCTTCCACCGGGGCAGCCAAAAAAGGGCCTGAAGAGGAACCCAAAGATGTATGGGCTTCCGCACCACAAGCTGATAGCTGATGTAGTTGGCCGATGGAAAAGGTGCGCATGAGATGATCAGCCAGTTTCTTCAACAGTAGCCTGCTGCCCTCTTATCTCCAGAGGTAAGGTGTTTTATTTTATCTGGTCTCTGTATTGTATGGCAAACTGTAGTGTGTGTTGTATATCATTCACAAATGTTGAAACAACAACGAAAAAATCGTGTTACTTATGTAAAGCATATTATATAAGAATTAATATATGGGTACAACAATACGTGCATCTGTATTGAATCGTTCGATACAGTGGTCACGGTTCAGTGGGCACTGAATCGAACAATACGCAAAATATTATTACGATGAGGGGCAGGGCTGTCTACTCCACCTTTTTATATGCTGCATTGACAAGCGTTACGGCCCTTCCCACATTCATTTTGGCCCAAGCTGCATGGGAAGCTCGCTAGCGGTTGCAACATGGCAACAAGCATACCTGAAGGGGAAGAAGCTCCACCAAACTTCACGTTTAGCGTTTGGAAGTAATTTTTCTTGTTAAGTATGCACCAGATGGAAAGCATGTCGTGGACTACAACTTAAACAGTATGTCGCAAGTGGCACACAATGCTAACTACGCTGGTGGAAGTACAAAAAACATGGTAACACATTTACGCCAACATCACTTCAATGTGCAAATGAGTGGAACGTTATAAGGTTCCTGCGCGGACATATTTCACCAATACTGCAATTCCTGATTTGTACAAGACGAGAATCAAATTAGCAATGGCTTGGTCAGCAGCCCCCGCTGCGCGAGCTGACTGTTACTGCACTTTACGTCACTGCCAAGTGGGACATCAAATGCAACGTAATTCAGACACGGCTGTTCGAAAGTCACACGACTGATGATTTAACCAGAAGTCTGAAAGAAGTGGCGGAGGATGGAAATTAGTGCACCCAAACGCAACTATACCCGTGTTATTTTATTTATTTATTTTAAAATATTTTGGCATTGTACAATACACTTCTTTATTTGTATACGAAATACAGTGGTTTAAAATACTTCACAGGATAAGTATAGTCTAACTTTTATTTTCTAAGGAGCTGTTTATTTGTCAAATATGTTGTAATCTGTTGCTTAGAATGCATGGTGCTGTTTTTTAATGTTGCTAAGTATGCACAGCAGAAAATGAGTCAGAAAATGACATAATTTTGCCCATATCGGTAAATACCGGTGTTTAAAAAAAAAAAAGGTATTTTCTGTCTGCAGCTATGTTCATACTCCTTTAAGACGGCTACAGTGCGTGTAGTCACGTAACTCCACCCATCTGAACAGGAAAGAAAACTGATGACGCGGTTCTGGCTGGTGATTCAAATCAAAAAGCGGCTGACGCGGCTAAAGACAAAGTCACGTTAGTTGAAGTTGTTCCTGTTGCGCATGTCCCGAAAAGAAATTCGACATCTGTCGTTTGGAAATGTTTTGGGTTCCATAAAGACGATGTTTGAGCAAAAGAAGGTTCGACAAGTGACAACAGCCCAGAACGGAAGTGACACCATACGAGAGAACATGTAAGAGGTGGACACGATAGCCTGGCACAAAGCTAAAGATATAGTTCAGCTAGTTTATCGTGCATTAATCGTTAGAGGTAAAATTGCTCAATTTATCGTGACATTGATTTGAGGTCATATTGCCCAGCCCTACGTCAGCGTTCATTCGCCAAAACCTGCAAAGTGATTGTCATCAGTCGATCAAAATGACTGACGCCGAGACTACCCTACAGTGCTCTTCCCCTGAGCCGCTTTGACCCGCCAGAGGCGAGCGGCGATTGAATAGATTAGGAGTTGGATTGATTTTGTGAATGATTCTGACTCTAAATGAGGGTTAGCTGAGAGTAGTAGAGAAACCTATCCCCCTAAACCAGGCATCACCAAATGGCGGACCGCGGTCCGGACCGACAGATGGTTCGGACCGGACCCATGACCAATCTATGATAAATTTTTTTTGGGGCTGTAAACGAAAATGTAAAAATCTGTTATACTGCACTTGAAGTTCGATGTTTTTGCGTGCGCTCATCCCAAACTTCAGCGGATAACTTTGCACAAAAGGGCGGTGCATTGTTTCATAATGGCGCGTCGCAATGTTGCAACGGTTTTGGAGCATATGATGCACACTGGTTTTGAATCGTCTGCTGTCAGAACGAAACTGAATTTCTCCGTCCATTCAGTTAAAACTACACGCATCGACCCCGCTAACTTTTTAGCAAGGCATACTGTCAGCAGCACTCTCTTCCGGTCTGCTGCGCAATTGGCAGTGGATCGTAAACAAAAGATTTGATTGGCTCAAATCAGTGACGCCATTTCCGTATCAACTAAAATTGCAACGTCGTTTGCAAATGCTCCCTGAAAAAAAATTCATCATAGATTGGCCATGGGTCCGGTCCGAACCATCCCGCGGTCCGGATTCGGCCGTTTGGTGATGCCTGCCTTAGAGTCACGGTTTCAAATAAAAAAAAAAAAAATAAAAAAAAAAAAAACTCAGCATACAAGCAAACAATGAAACAAAGAAATAAGATTAACACAACATGTATCTCTCATGCCATCTATATACCCAAAAGAAATAAAAATAACACAAAAAGATTATAGCAATGGCTTCTTGGGAGCCACTCGGCCTTAGCCAATTACAGAAATGGCTTCTTGGGAGCCACTCAGACTCAGCCAATCACATGACTGTTTAGAGAGATGTGCTGTTGTGCTTTGGGCTTTTTGCAGTCTGTTGTCTAAACCTGGGACGTTTCTTGCTTGCAATAACATAAATTATAAGACAGACTACAACATTGTAGACAGCTGCCCTTTTGTCCAGCTTTCTCCTACACCATCACCCACATAATGTACAAGTCACGGTCAATTTGAAGCATAGATGACTCAGACTTTGACCAGCAGGGTGTGCTAACATGCACTCCGTACAGCCCAATGAGTAAAAGGGTTGATGTTCGAGAGTGATGCTCAGTCCATATAATGGGCGCGTCGCTTTACAAGGCGCTGTTTGTTTGTTTTGGGGAAGATTAGGGACTTTAAAGAGCGCCCTATGGCCCGGAAAATACGGTAAGTGCGCTCTGTTGAAAATGACTAAATATTGAAACCATATAAAATGTGAACATAGGCTAGACATTAAGGGAAGTTGGACTTTGGTTTGGACCTTGTAATTTGTAGAAATTTTAGTCGTGGACCTCTGTGACTTTTAATTGAATACCTCTGCCCTAAACCATCACAAAGTTAGGTAAAATTGAAATTGCTTCCTTTACGTTTATTAACGTCAAGATCACCAATTCTTTCACCTTCCTTCAGCCCATGCTAAAATGTCTATAATAGTACATATATTGTCAGAACTTGTGCGTACTGTACATATAAATTACGCAAATGTGGAATTAAAGACAGCAGGGCACCGCACACTACCAGTGGTGCAACGAATCACTTAAGTCACAGTCAGATCGGATCACGAATTTTGACTTGGAGAACTACTGCCCAATACGACAGTTTACGATTTAAGAACTCAACGCAATACCACACTATGCATGCACCTCTGTTTTTTTTTTGTGATTGCCGTGTACCGAACTGGATGTAATGGAAGTAACTTCTGTCGCCGTGGATGAGGAGAGGGAGATGCTCGTGCTTTAGACGGGCGGTACATCTATTATTTGGACGTACGGTGGATTCGACAAAAATGAACCGCATCAAAAAAAAAAAAACGTCAGATCCAGAGGCAACACGACCAACGCATTTCAACATTTAAAACACCACCACGGATTTGAGTATGAAGCCTGTCAAATAAACAGATGACGGGGAAGCAACAACTAGCGGTCATCCAAGTGCTAAGTTAGGATTGCTAACAGTAGCATTCACGTTATGAAAAAAATTGGCATCGGAAAACTATATCGTTAAGGATTTGTGCGTACCTTGTGATCGTGCATGTCTCATACAAGCAATGGTGAATATGCTGCTTTTTCTAGTCCCCAAAAAACTAATACAATGTAATCACCAGAAGAGAGCGCCTCATACTTTTCATCAAAAGGTGACAGTGATTTGTATGACATTGATCAAATTCTTTGAAACTAAACTGACTCACAGTCGTAGTTTTGCAAGCATTGTGACAAGCTTGTGAGTGACGTGTGTGTGTGTGTTTTGTGTGTGTGTGTTTGCGCATGCGTGAGGAAGAGCGCAGCGGAGGAGATGAGCGGGTATGTTGGAGTGGCGAGCAAGGAAATGAGAGAAGTGTAAAGGAAAAGTTGAAGAGTGTATAAAATAAAATAAGTCAAAGCAGAAACGGATAACAGTAGCATTTTAACGTGTAAAATGCAAAAAGAAGTCAAGTTCTCCGTTACGCCACCCCGCGGGCCAATTTGAAATTAAAGTAGACTAAGGCTATTGGCTTGCCATCAACGACTAATTTTGGTTAACATTACTTTGACGTTAGGCCTTGTGGAGCCGTCGTGTTTGCTAAGTATGTAAGCAACTTCCTTGACATGTCTGTCTGAATGATGGCATTGGGATAAGAGGCAGAAAAACAATCCTGTATTATTAATTTCAGGACTCGGTTCACTCCAAGTTACCAAAATGGTCCCATACATACATACGTGAGGCATGAGGGTTCGCAACTACCTCTGCAGGTATTACAGTGAATGTAGGCATATGTTGCCATAATGTGAACTACTTTTTTTTTTAAACTAACCATTGCGCAGATCGTGCTCGGCCCGAACCATGGTGCTTGATAGGATGCCGTACAATAAGGAACAAATGGTTGGTGTAAACTCGTGTACATGTCTGAAGTGTTGACTGCAACAAAAACATACTTTTTGGGTAATGTACATTTCCATACATTAGGTTGTGGATTCAGAAGGGGACTCATTCTCGTCCCTGCTATTGGCAGGGCAAGGAAAGGTGAACATATTTTTTTCTTTACTTCACTTTGCAACAAGTAGATATGCATTCATGGTAATTTGTTGGTAATGCAGGGAGCAGACATCTGGATGATTCTGGGTTGCGTCATGCTTACTGGTAACGAAAGACTATCTCCCATCTCAATGAACGAACTCAAAACATTTTTTGCACCGACTTATTGCTGGGTTTGTACCAAATTAAAAAAAAAGAAAATTTATCGATACCATTTTCTAGAGATATCACTCACCCAACTATCGCAATACATATTGATATAGAATTATCGTGACAGCCCTAATGGAACGGCTAGTCTTTAACTTCAGAGGTTCCACTGCATATTTCACTTTGATCGAAAAGTGACACACAAATGCGTAACTCACCTCCAGACTGGTCGGTTTCCACTTCACATCCCTGAGGTCCGTTCCTTAGGTCCATTTCATCGAGCATCTTTACACCACATACAGCATCCACTGAGTATTCTTCCGTCAATGAAAAAATTATTTCCTCTGTAGGGGTCTCAATTAACGATTGGGGTTGTGTGGCTTCTTTTTCTGACAAGTCTGTTATCTGGAAGACATCCGTTTTGCTGTCAATCAGACTATATTGGTGAGTCTCGTTGCTGAGGCCATCCTCAGAGTGGCATGTACTGCAAGCAGAGTCCTCAGTCTGTGTAGCCGATTCATTGCCTTTCATTTTGTTGTTTAGTAGAGATGCACTGTCTGCTCCTTGGTGAGACAGTTTTGGCATCGAGTCTTTTTGTGTATTGTTTATCTGCTCTAATTCATTACCCTCTTTTGACTCCCATACCGAGGCATTAAAAGACCCATTGGGCATCACTTGCTCTTTGTTTTGGATTTCATGACAGCCTGTTTGATGGTGGTTTGATAATCGAGGATGGTGACACTGCTGCCTTCTGTCAGCAACTGAGCAGCTGGTGCCACCGAGGACCTGCTGGGTAGCTGCCGAAATGACCTCAGTTATGAGTCCAGCTGCCAAAACTTCCAGATCTTGCTCCTCTTCATGACAGCTGTGGACCTGGACTCCTTGTGGTGTCAATGATGTAGTCTGGGCTTGGACTGTCTTGACCAGAGAGTTGGGTGTACTGGTTAGAATGTGTTGATTAAAATTTTGCAGTGAAATGGGCATTTCTCGAGACTCAAACTGTGATGAGACAACTCTTTGCACTTTAACAGGTACGATTGTACAACCATCATCCTGTGTCGTCATATTGCTGTGGTTTTTTGCAACTTCCCCTTCTGGCTCAGGACGCTCTGCATCAGAAAGGCACACTGACGTAGTGGTTGACTGGGTAATTTTGGTGCATTGGCGGGGCAAGACAATTGCTTTGACAGTGATTTCTGAAGCAGATGTTGGTTCTGTCTTTAGATCGATGTTTACATCAGAAGCACAAGAGGGTACTGGGCCTTTTTTCAGGTCTCTATGATCTTTCAGTGGCACATTGAGACTCTCATCCCGACTAGAGACTGTGGGTGTATCAACCAGTTTTATTCCACATGTCTCAACAGCTGCCTCTTTAAGAGTCTGTCCCATTATGGATGCCGCATCTGTATCGTCTACATGATTTTGGTTGATATTATCCTGCTCCTCATCTTTTCTAGTTGCCTTTGGATGTTTGCAAGTCAAGTGGTGTTCTGTTTTATTTGTAGTAGATGCAGTATCCTTCTCAACCACACCATTGTGACCCACTGTCAGAGATAATCTCAGGGTTCCATTGGTTGGGCCTCCATCTGGGTCGTCATGACTGATGAGGCGCTCTTTCTTACGGGAGGTGTACCACCACCAGCCGATCAGTGCAAGGACTCCAGGCAGTGTGTAGGGCACAACTGAACGAAACCTCAGAGGCATCTCCTCAGGACACAAGCAGCTACACCTGAACTGGTCGGAGGGGGGAGGGGAAAGGACAGATTATTTCATTTGCGACATGAGCGTTTTACAACTAGACCACATTTCAAATGCAAGCCTTACCTAAACACCATCCATGTTTGGTTAACAAGATTTAAAGTAAAATAATGTAGTGGTACAATACAATACATATTCATACTTTATAGTAGATCAACAATCAATAATAGTACAGTGACTATATACAAAAATGATGCAACTACTCTATAGGACTTTTGCTAACACTCTTACTACACCAGTGTTGTTTTTGGCAGGCATCTGAGATTTAGTCTTAGTCGTTTAGACGAAAATGCTTATTAGTTTCCGTCAGATTAGTCATTCCTATTTGTGACAGTTTTAGTGCAGTTTTAGTCGACGGAAACACAAAAAAAAGTTTTAGTCTAGTTTTTGTAAATTTATTAGACCAAAACTCAAAATGGTTTCAGTCCATGCTAATTAAAATAGGCATACAAGGTTTCCACCCAATTGCTGATGGACTATTAAGGATTATGCATTACAAACAGATAACGTAACAGTGGAAACGATGCTCATTGCTCTAAAATAAGCGGAGAACCAAAACGTTTTATTTGGCAACGCTTGTGGCTTCATTTCCCTTAAAGCAACATAAAATAAAAACGTTTTACAATAACAACAGACTTGTAGTAGACTTGTTCTGTAGTACAGTAGCACGAGTACAAACTCTATCAAACATATGTCTTGTTTACTTGTACCAGCTTGCGGTAATCAGAGCGAAGTAGCCTAGCAAGTGTCACTGTCGCCATGGTTCGTCTAAGGAACGCGTGTCAGTGTGTGTGTGTGTGTGAGCAGAGACGAATGACAGCAGACATGTTCGTGCGACATCAGTATGTCTGACGGTGCGTGCGCGGCGCATGCGCCCTGCATGCTGTCCCGGTGGTGGGCGTCCCCAAATGAACGATAGGTTGCACTTCATTGTAGGGCTGGGCGATAAACCGAAAATTTACCGTTACCGAAATTTATTAAGATGACCGAAATCATTTTGCCCATGATGGTAAATTATGTTTAAAAAAAAAAAAGAAAAGCCTTTTCTGTCTGCGGCAATGTTCATGCCCCTTTAAGACCGCTACAGCGCCTCTAGTCACGTGACTCCACCAGTCTGATCGAGAAAGAAAACAGACGTCACGGTCGTAGCTGGCGATTCAAATCCAGAAGATTTTTCACCACCCACAACACAACCATGCTGTGCTGAAAGTTCAAAGTGAGAAGCAAGGTTCGACAAGTGACAACAGCCCATTAACGGAGGCGACACCATACGAGAGAACGTCTCAGAGGTGGACGCGATAGCCTAGCACATAGCTAAAGATTTAGCTCCTCTAGTTACAGTGGCGCGCACAGGATTTAAACGCTTCATGAAAGCCGTATTTCCCGATATGGACTACATCGGGCCGTGAGCTTAGACATGTCAAACATTTTGCATCTACATGCGACTTGTGGTCGGGTCGCAACATGGATCCCTGATTGAGCCTGACTGTGCATTACATAGACGACAAGTGGCGACTGCGCACCAGAGTACTCGAGACGGCACATTTTCCCCGATGATGCACACTTGTTTATTTGGCTTGCATCGACATTTTCTTTCATTTTATTTAGCATTTTTTTTATTTGGCATTATTTACATCATGACAGCATCTTGGCGCAATCTATTTGGAGAAAAAGATTTTGCAAGAGGTACCCTTTTTCTTTGTGACATTGGTCAAGTCATGCAAAGCAAGCTATTTGGAATGCTTATACAAATGATTTTTGTACTTTTAGTTTTCATTGAAAGGAATGTGCACCAGTTGGTCAATAAAAAAAAACAGTCAATATGCATTTCCTGCATTTATTTTGAATTTAGTCCACGGGGGAATTTATCGTGCATTTATCGTTAGAGGTAAAATTGCTCAATTTCTCGCGATATTGATTTGAGGTCATATCGCCCAGCCCTACTTCATTGCAGTGTTTTGAAAGACAGATTACATGAACAATAGGAAGGGATGTCATAAATTTTGAGCGTCTGGAATCACCCGTCTCGTCTCGGCAACGAAAATTTCATGTACGTCACGTCATGTTTTCGTCATCAAATAAACTTGTTTAGCTTGTCATTGTCTCTCTATCGTCATGAAAAAAAGGGGCGTTAATGAAATATTTTCATCATCATTGACGAAAACAACACTGTACCACACCAACCATCATTATTATTAGCTGTAGTATTTGCTGTCCTTCGGGTGGTGTGGGGAGTCGCACAACCACAAACAAAAATTCCCCATGAAAGTCAACAGAGAGACTTCTTGCTTGCCCTTTGACAGGTGAGACATGACTCATAGAGCTCCACCCTCAAACATTCTCAAAAGTAGCATAAAATATTCAAGCCAAAATGAGATTTGTGTCATAACCTATCACAAAAACCTTCATTGTCAATATTTTAACATACGGTGGAATAAAAATATTCCGAACCGACTTTGTAAGTATGCCGACGCAGGCCTCATGGGTACCTCGCTCGGCCCCTGGCTCAGTTCTATAAGCAGTGTTGTTTTTGGCAGCCATTTTAGATTTAGTCTTAGTCATTTGGACGAAAATGCTTATTCGTTTGTCACATTTAGTCACTCCTATTGTCGGACGATATCGGATATTGGAATTACTCAAGCCACAATATTGGTTTCAGATCGGAAGAGGAAATGTATCTTGATTTTGACAGAATCTGATTTCACACTTCAAAGTTACTATGTCACCTTCAGATTGCTTGTCCTTTGGATTTGAATTGTGGGTACTCGGGCTTCCTCCAGCATTCAAAAACCAAGCATTAAACAGCCATAAGATGGAAGAAAAATGAGAACTACATAAAAATATATTTTTTTGTATTACTTTCTTTCAACATATCTGGTATTGGAGCAATCCAAAAGTAATGTACTCAAGTTGCATTACTTTAATATTGTGTCACCAACAACATTTTTAATAGGTAACTAGTAATTGTATGCAAGTATACATTTTAACAGCCAGATACCGCCCCCACAGCACCCCTCCAAAACACAAAAACATTTCAGGCCACAAAAAAATTATTATATCGGGTTGGGGTGGGGGTTTCCTAACTTTTCATCTTAGCACACCCAAATATGTAGCAGTGGCCCTGTCCATTTATTTTCATTTACTCTAAAGATTAAATTTTGCATTGTTGGTTTATGTATGGTGACAGTGAATTAGGATTAGCTGATATTTTCATTTATGCACTCGAACCATTTATAGCAGTCGTGCAAAGTTAACAATGACCTCATTATTATTTTTTTTTATAATCTCATTCTATCCTTAAATATATGTAATTTTGCTGGTAAGAAATCCATAGCCAAATGGTCCCTAGTTTAGGTGTCCATTAACATAACACTCTTATCAGACATTTTTCTGTGACCATTACACACATCTGGCTTTTTTTTATTAAGTTATCTACAGACGTAATTGTGAAATCAATTATACATGTATTGTACAAACACTACGACATTTTAGATGGCAAACATAAGGTCCCCTTCAAACATCTACCTTCAGTAGAGCCTCCCATCGACAATGTTAGTCTTGTAATTAATCACCAACATCAAGTGTAGTGATATACATGCGACTAGTTAACATATTAAAAATAAAATCAGGCACCAGCATTGTGATAAGTGGACAATAGGGCTGTGTAATTAATCAAAATTAAATTATGATTATTCTTCAACCATTACAAAATTGGCATAATCATAAAAAAGACAGATACAGTATTTTTTATATAACATTGTTAAAATAGTACTCATTTCACAATGTCCTATACTATAGTTCAGGCATCACCAAATGGGGGACCACAGTCCGGATCCGGACCGACAGATGGTTCGGACCGGACCCATGACCAATCTATGATGATTTTTTTCATGGCGCATTCGCAAATGTTGACGCTGCAATTCTAGTTAATACGGAAAAGGTGTCACTGATTTGAGCCAATCAAATCTTTTGTTTACGATCCACTGCCAATTGCGCAGCAGACCGGAAGAGAGTGCTGCTGACAGTATGCCACGCTAAAAGGTTAGCCAGGTCGATGCGTGTTGTTTAAAATGAATGGACGGAAAAATGTAGTTGCGTTCTGGCTGCAGCCGATTCAAAACCAGTGTGCATCATATGCTCCGAAACCGTCGCAACATTGCGAAGCGCCACTACGAAACAAAGCACAGCCCTTTTGTGCAAAGTTATCCGCTAAAGTTTGAGGTGTGCGCACGCGAAAACATTGAACTTTGAGTGCAGTATAACATATTTTTACATTTTCGTTCACAGCCCAGCGGCATGCAAACCAATGTTCACTAAAAGTATGATGGATTTTGGGGAAACATAAAAAAAACATTCAGCGATGGGGAAGTTGTGAAGGAGTGTTTAAATGCGGTTGCACAAACATTATTTAAAGGAAATAAAGCCCAGATGTGTGAAATAATCGACCAAATCCCAATGGCCCTGACTCCTTTCCAACCCAGATTTAAGTCACTGGCAGGGCAGTCACAAACTCATTTTTTCTCATTAAGAGAAGTTAAAAAAATATTCAAAAGAAAAGGTGGTGTCAAATCTCATTTTGAATTAGTTTTTCATGAGGACAGCCATTTTTATTGATTGTGTACTGAACATGTTGACCTGTTTTCCTTGGATAATTAGGCTTTCAGTTTTTCTTTAGGCTGATAACTCTTTGATTTAAGGAAAAAAAGGTAAAAGATGTTAACTCAATGCTTAGCACTTGATATATTTCTGCAGGAGATATTTTACAGTTTTTTTTCTCAAAGTGGCACCCTTCAGTTCCTGGAGCCACATTTTCTTGAATGTGAAATAAACGCCTTATATTTGTTTGACGGGCAAAGGTGTTTAATGGGAACCTTGCTAAATATTTAGTATATAAGTGCGCTCTGTTGAAAATGACCAAATATTGAAACTATATAAAAATGTGAACATAGGCTAGACATTTCGGGAAGTTGGACTTTGGTTCTGACCTTTTAATTGGAAGAAATTTTCATCGTGGACCTCTGTGACTTAATTGACTACCTCTGATTTAGATGTTTGAGATGTCATCTGCTATAGTTAGTATACTCTAGTTCAAAATTTGAGTGTTCTATAGAAAGTTTATTTAAATGTTACAAAGGTTCGATGGCAATTTATAAGTCAATAGCAAGTAAACTCCAAGACACTGTTTCTTTATGTAAAGAAATCAAACGTGAATGTATATATTTGCACCTTTTTTTAATTTAAAAGAATTTGATTTGTCTTAATAATGTATACATTAAGAAAAATTATTTGTTTTGTTCCCCCACAAAAAATAATAGTTTGAATAATCGTGATTTCATTTATTACTAAAATAATTTCAATTAATATTTCTTTTCATAATTGAGCAGCCCAAGAGGAAAATAATAGATTTATTCACGTATATATTCTATGTGCCTTGGTGACGCACACTAAACCTTGTTCAAGGTTACAAGCAAAGTTATGGGCTGATATTTGTGCCACTAGAAACTGAATCTGAATATGATCGATTTGAATGTGAATGGCTTAACTTGAATATTTGAATTGGAAACAGAATTATTTGAATTGAAAAATTAATTATTGAATATAAAACTAAATTATTGAATTAAATAAATTGCATAATTTGAATCTGAATTTTTCCATCTACAATTCATGTAATTCAATAATTCAGTTTTCAATTCAATAATTCAGTTTTCAATTCAAATATTCAAGTCAAGCAACTCACATTCAAATCGATATTCAGATTCAGTTTCTTGTGTCACAAAGGCCACATGGGTGCCTCTAGGATGAGCAATGGATACCAGATACATAGATCTCCTCGTCGGCCAATCTGGCAGAAATATCAACCCATAAAACAGCATATTCGTTTTTAAGGCCGTAAAGTTTTTCATTAGTACTGCCAGCCGCCATTGCACGGAATATAAGATATCTATATATAAAATATAAGCTACGCCAGAGAAATTTGGGGTGAACAAATCACCAACCAGCCTTGCAAGTGTCCGACGCTTGGTGCCCTCCAGAGGTCTCTTTCGGTCCTGCAAAAGCACAATCAAAGTAACACATGGTTGTGGATGGCGGCTGGCAATACTCATGACGTAGTTTATGACCTTCAAAACGAAGGGGCTGATTGGTCGACGAGGAGATCTATGTATCTGGAATCCATTGCTCATCCTAGAGGCACCCCTGTGGCTTGATATTTGTGCCACTAGAAACTGAATCTGAGATTTGAATGTGAATAGCTTAACTTGAATATTTGCATTGAAAACTGAATTATTGAATTGCAACCTGAATTATTAAATTACATGAATTGTAGATGGAAAATTCTGATTCAAATTAAACAATTATGCAATTTATGTAATTCAATAATTCATTTTTCAATTCAAATATTCAGTTTTCAATTAAAATATTCAAGTTAGGCTATTCACATTCAAATTGATGATATTCAGATTCTATTTCTAGTGGTAAAAATATCAGCCCATACAAAGTTGGCTGGCTGCTGAATGTGTCAAACAATGGCTCTTTGCATGGCAAATCGCTGGTCATTGCCCTTTTTTGACCTCAAAAGTCAACTTTGTTGGTGAAGAACAGAAGGCTGAGGAACTTGTGCAACCCCTTTATTTATTTATTTATTTATTTATTTTATATATATATATATATATATATATATATATATATATATATATATATATATATACACAAATCATATCAAGTATCAATTGTCGCTTACTGTATTTCAAGTCTACTTGATGCTGTTTATAAAATACTGCATTTTGTTTGTTTTTGTTTACAATCACTCAAAGCATCCAATTCCCTCTCTCTGGTAAATAATTTTAAAATGGATTACATGGGGAAGGGATTATTGTTTAGTCTATCTGTTTTTGTATTCATGTGATGCCAACTCTATGGACGTTAAATGCTAAAGAATATCATACTAGGAACTAAACACTTACTTTTAACATTCAAAACTGAGAGAAAATTGCGCCCCGAAAGTCATACTAACCTTTAACGTCACTGTAGCTCGTATGCAAAATCAGCTACACGTTATTTGACAAATGGTCACATTTGGGTCCACATTTTTGTTATTTCTTATCATTGGTTTTATCAAGTGGTTAAATTAGTTAGCTAGCCGACAAGTTAGCAACGAGGACCACAGCGTCAAACCGAAACAACCACTCAGATGGCTTTCCCCTTGAAAGGATACGAGAAAGGGCATACCATGAATGAAACCGCGAACGATTTCTCCTTCTAGTACAAGAATGACAGGCTTCTGAACAAGTCAACAACTTAAGAAAAATACGCCACAACAATGCAGACCAAGACAACCTTCCATTACTAAAAACATAAAATTAAAACGATACCGTAGAGTGACAATCGAGATTGCAAAGTTAAGACAGTCTTATGTCCGAATATCAAAATATTCGGCGAACGAGTATTGTTCATAACGTTGTCTTACATTTTTGTAGGCGTTTTGGTTAGCACGTTCGCGAGCGAATCATAAATTATGTTCAGATGTGTTGACCGGGGTTTAAGAAAAAAGCCGACGTTTGATCGCGGTGACCTAATGCTAACTGACACTGCTGCGAATAAAGCATGGCTCGTAGGGAGGCCGACGTGTTTGGCATACATTACGTTAGTGGGCAATTGCCGTAATTTCGTTTTTAAAAATCAAAATCAATTTGGTTTAACTCACCGTGACGTTGGGTCAATGTCCGTACAACAACTAAAGTCCTTTATTTTTGGCCCAACGACTCTCGCCGTGTGTTACATCATGAGATCTTCTTGTGTCTAAGGATAGTGTTTCATGTTATCCTCGCCCAATGAAATGAATCTATAACTAAACCGTAACACAATGACCACTAAAATGCTGTCCTATGTAAACTGGAGGGTATTTCAGCCAGCGCTGCTACACCGAACGGGCCCCAGGCCTTGACATTAGCTTGCTAACCGGTGTGGCCTGCCGAAAATGAAAGCAGTTTGTCTGAGTGCTAATGGAAACGTATGAAGAATTACCACTACTCTGGACATTTGCTTCTGTTATTATTGTGTGAATAAACAACAGAGAGGGCAAATTTGCCCACGTCAGGTACATAACCAGAGGGACCGCGGCTAACTTGACGACGCAAATTTAAGAACGCTTGGAAGATAATGCTAGTCGCTCAATGACACCGACTTACTAACGTCAGTGAATTTTAAGGGAATATGAAAATGCATAATATCCACACGAACGTTGTAATTAAAAAACAAACCAAACAAACTTCCTTTGCTTCGCAGTCAGTGGCACTGACCCAACCACGCGGACTCAACATGCAGTTAACTACAGACTAACCTGCTTGGTGACAAAAATATCTGAATGTGAGTTATCCATTGCACTTACAGTATTTTAAGGCCCTTTATGTCGCCACGACGAGAACAACGCGGTGTAAATGTCGATTTAAAAAAAAAAGTGTCCCAGTACAAAGTCAATCTTCTTTCTCCACGTGTTGTCGGAGGAGTACCAGGACAAAAAAAATACGCACGCTAAACAGCTGCTCAGATCTCGCGATGCTTTTGTGTAATGAGTCATAATTAGTGGTGCAGAGTTGTAGTCTCGCGGTAACTGAGGTTGCCTCAATGGCAACAATGCGAACTGTCGTGTTCGCTTGGACACCATAAGACTCTTGCACGTTTTACAGTTAAAGACTAAACTAAATGACAAAAATGGCTTGCTCAAGTCACCTATTATTAAGATCAAACATAATACAAATTAATAAGCTGTATCAATTTAAGAAAGTATTTCGTCCTTTTGATAGAGAAGGTACATAATCAAATTTAGAGTGCTGAGCGATATTTAAATTAACAGGTAATTTATTGGTAGTTATAATCGCTAGCGGAGTTTCGAAATATGCCAGGATTCCCTAGGTGCTATGCCAGATAATTTGGCTTTTGGGTATTTTCCAATTTTTTCCCTCCCACTTTTCCTCGCGTTCTCCGCAGGGAACAAAGAATGACTATTGATCGCCGTTTTCTGAAGAATTTATAGAATTTGTAAGTATAATTTGGAGGGGTTAATTAACGGGCCAGTCAAAGTGTGGCCAGCCGGCAGTTGCCCATCCCTAATCTATACACAGTCGAACCTCGAGTTACGTATGCTCCTTTTTACACTTTTTTAAACACTTTTGCTTATGTAGGCGGAAGTTTCATCTTCGCATTCATGATACCTAATCAAAAATCACCGTTGCGTTTGTGACGTCGGAAAATAATTTAATTTTTGTAGAACTAAATCTATTCAAATTGCGTATGTTATTTATTTAAATGTAGTGTTCATGTCGCTGTAGTCCCGTCATGTAGCTGGCCCCGCATGTTGTTGAGGGGTGGAAGTTCTAGCTACGTACAATACAATCACCCAGTCACAGATGCCATAAGTGGCCGTGTTCAATGAATGCGGAAGCTGATCCCGTGTTGACAGACATGCTTAACTCCGCACGTAAATTAAGCGCTAAACCATCACAACGGCCCTGACAAAAAGGAAAACCGCTGAAGGTAGTGCTATTGGAAGCGCTTGTCATTCAGGAGCTGAAAGATATGTGCTCATCCTCGCACGTTTTGTAAGCAGGCTACGTAAGTGTTGTGATTTTATGAGAGAGACAAATGTCCAAGCACTCGCTGGTGATTGCTTGAGCGAGGCAATCAAAAAATTGCAAAGACAAGCAAAATAAAATTGTAGTAATCTTTGGAATGACAATGTGATATCCCATTTATTTCTTTTTTACCACAAAAAAAGCCAAGTTTTCTTGAATTTGTATGTCAAAATCAAACAATGAAATAGAAAATAAACATACATAATCAACACTTGAGTCAGACGTTTTCCATGTTATAATGGAAGAAGACTTTTTCAATATGGAGCTGTTGACCTTTTTCCATTTCCGTCCCCTCTTCAGGTAAAGTTAATGCAAAGAAAATAGTTGCATTCTTTAATGGCTTTATCCTGGATGCTCCTTAGGCCCAGGGAACCGGTTGTCTCTGCATCATGCGTAGGGGTCTCTGTGACGGTGCTGTTCCCTGTATCCATGGGCTGTCATTCCTTTGAGCATGGATGAGCTCCCCTTACGAGTTCAGTGTTTTCATTTGTCATTTAAATAAAAGGTCTTGAAAGAACAAAGGTAATGTTGGAGTTGAGTCACTGTGGAAATGAGAAGTAGTTAGTAAATCAACCTTTAAAAGCCAAACTTACTCCAATGCGTGTTCGTTTTTTTTGTACTCAAGAAGAAAAGGGTCAAATAAAGACTCAACAACTGATTAGAGTTCCAATATTTAGTTACTTCAATTTCTGGAGTTCAGGAAAATGTACAAAGACAGATATCTGGGCGGCTTTTTGTTAATCTCACGAGAAACTGCACTCGGGCGAGCACAGTCGAAAAATGCGCACCATCTTTCAGCCCAGCTTCAGTTTTTATCGGAGTTTTTTATGTCAAGGGTAATGTAGGTTGAATCGGTCGTCCTCGCTCCCTCCCACGGCACGGGTCCACGTCCAAGGGAAGGTCCTCCCCAGGTTAGTCATCGTCTGGATAAGTTGATTCCCGTCTGGTCCCCAAAGACTGGCACGCCAAGGCTGGCCTTCTCCGGCGGGCAGTCTCTCCATCTCTCTCCCCGCTGGCATTCCTCTGTAATCTTGTCGGTGTGCATGTGTATGCAGGTATACGTGTACGTGCGTGTGAATGTGCAGGTGTATGTGTGTGTCTGTGTATGTGCGTGTGCTCCGATCTCCAATTGTTATGTCTTTCGGAATGTGATTTTTGCGATAGCGTCTGTGTGCGTCCTCCTGTGCCCAATTTGGTATGTTTGCATCTCTACAGCCAATGTGGAGAATGTGCTTCGTCGTATTTGTCCATGAAGTGCTGTGAATGTGAGGGCAGCTCAAGGAAATGCTATGTGTGCAAATCAGTACTCCCTCCTGAGAATTTCAAAAAAGTTCATACATTTAAACTAAGTAATATAAATTTAGCATATGAGATTAATATAATAAATCAGTAAACATCAGGACTACAATCCCAGACATTCTTGTGACCCATGCTTCTAGTTTCATTTGATAAATGCTTCTTGTTTCATCAATGTTTAAAATATTCAGTAAATATGAACCTACTAACTTTAATAACCGACATTCTGTCCCGTATGTGTTTAAAATAATGGCAGTAATCGTAATACAATCTTTCAGTAACTAGCACATTAAAAACGGCAAAATCATTCAGTGTACAACCGAATACAGTATATTGTAGTTGGATATAGAAAAAGAAAGTATTAGGTGGTACCTTGCAAAATAATGATGGTGACACCTTATAAGGTATTTACAAACTATATCTAAATAATTATTCGTCAGAAACATGCTCTATAAATGATGACTTCAGTATTTACAAATGCTTAGCTAATGCTTATTAGCAGGGGCTCCGAAAAGGGTGGAATAAGCAGAAGGATTCTAGGGGCCCAAGATCGAAAGGGGCCCACAAGGGCCTCTAATTCAATTATAATCCTGACAAAATAAATAACACTCAATAATACAGTTACAGTTAGGCATATATTTCATTTACAATGCATTTATGGCAACAGTAAGTGTATTTGTTTATGAAACTTTCTCAACACCTCCTATCCATTTACTCCGAGTGGTTCATCCCATCTGATCCAGCCTACAGAGACCGACAATTTTTCATGTTATCCGACAGTGAGTGGTGGCGGAGACGGCAAGATGCCCTTTAAGTCCGGTCGCCAAAAACAGAAAGCCAAGTTTAGGCAGGAGAAAGAAGCCACGGGTCAACAATATGTCTGCCAGTTCTTTCATAGGCAAGGTGGGACAGTGGTTCATGTGATGGAAAGTTCTGCACTGTAAAAAATGGGGTGAGATTTACTTAAAAAATCCTAGTAAAGTTTGTTCACTCAGAAATTTTAAGTACGTTTTAAGTTTAGAGTACATTTTATAAATTAATTAAATTTAAGAAGTCACTCCAAGGTTGAACACACTTTATGTTTTTCCACACACATTTCATACACAAAGGAGCTCAGTGCGGTGGAGGATCTAACCCATGACCTCAATATTGGGAGACGGCCACTCTACACCAGAGGCATGCTATACTGCTATGGCCCGTTAGTATAATATTGGTGTCAGGTGAAAACCTTTGAATCCTAACTCCATGACTTGTTGGCCTCCTTTTGATGATACCAGCAACATACTCGCCTCAAGTTGCGGAGCCATGGCTCAGGTGTAGAGTAACCGTCTCTAAATCCGGAGGTTGTTTGCTAGATCCTCAATCACATTGAGTATACAGTGAAACCCCGCTACTTCGCGGTTCACCGTTCGCAGGTTCAGTGCTTCGCGGGTCTAAAAAATATTCGAAAATTAAAAACTTTTTTCACGATCGGGGCTCTCCATTCGCTCCGCTCCGCGGGGGCATTGTAGTTTTGCCGAGTGGCACGACGGGGCGCTGGAGCGGTTAGACGGCCGGCGTGCGCCGAAGAAGAGCGTGGGCGAAGAGGAGAGTGGACGAATAAGAACACGTTCCCCCGGGCACGATCGGGGGGCGAGGTTTCGCGCGGTTCGGACCGTACCAGAGCTCCGGCCGGCGTGCGTGGCAGTTAAGCCGAAGAGGAGCACCTTCCGCCCGGGCACGAGCGGGGCGACATTTCGCTCCGTTCGGGACCGTACGAGAGCTCCGGAGGAGGCCGGCCGGCGTGCGTGGCAATTACGCCGAAGAGGAGCACCTTCCGCCCGGGGCACGAGCGGGGCGAAATGAAACAGAGTTCAACCGAACGGAGACACGCTTCGGGGGAGCAGGTCCGGCGTGCGTGACAATTAAGCCGAAGAGGAGCACCTCTTCCGCCCGGGCACGAGGCTGTCAGTTATGAATGAATAAATAAATAAATGAAGAATGCCACCTTTCATTTCACAGGGCACACCGGACGGCGTACCAGCAGGTAAAAGTTGAAGTAATTAAATAAATACAAAAATAAGTAATTGAATAAATACAAAAATAATGGCTGGGGAATGAAAAAATAATAAGTTTTAATAATAATTTGTTTTTTTTTGTTATAACATGAATTTCACTCTCTCTCTCTCTCTACCCGTATTCTATATAGTGTACTGTATACAGGGGGGTATACTGTATACCTGTATAGGTTTTTTTAAGTATTTCTGAAGGGGCGCCGCTACTTCGCAGATTTTCAGTTTTCGCGGGTGGTCTCGGTCCCCATTAACCGCAATAACCGGGGTTTCACTGTACTTGTGTATGAAATGAGCAATGTGAAGAAGTAAAAGCTAACTTCCCTTGAGTGGCTTTTCTTTAATCCAACAAACTAGTGAAATTTACTCAAAAGCTCTTCATGTAAAAACACTTTACTAAAATTTTTCAAGTAAATATCACTCCCCATTTTTTACAGTGTGGAGCAACAGCTTGTTGGTTCTTGTTCTAATGATGATAATGTTCAAATTACAATAAATCATAAAATCCATTTTGTTTTTGGTGGGGTTTGCAGAGATTTTACTTATTTCTCCACAGATTATAATTGTATTTCATTTTAATTAAAGAGGTTACTTAGTATTTAAGTTTAGAATTTTCTGGTAATTTATCTTGAGGATTTTATGTTCAATTATTTAAAGAAAGAGATGATTTTGGGATATAGGGTCTCAATATTGCAGCAAATATTTGAATCTACACGAATTTCATTTTATCAGTGCTTATGCAACCAAGTAACTGTCATATTGTTTTTACAAATATGAAAATAGTCCAAAATATAAATAAAATGCATGGTTTTATGTAAAAACGGAATCACAACTTTCTGCCGGCCTAATGTGGAGCCATGGAGGGGCCCAGTAAGATTTCTTTTCATGGGGCCCAAAATCCCTGGGAGCGCCTCTGCTTATTAGTTTGTACTTGTAAAGTGTTACCTAATAGTTTTATCTTTTTCATAGGATGTGTAGAACTTCAAAAGATGAGGGGACATCATGGGTGGTTTCAAAAGAGAAACAACTTACTATCAGTTACTGCTTCAAATGTTTTATTATTATTCATCTATCCATTTTCCAAGCCGCGTTTCCTCACAAGGGTTGCGGGCATGCTGGAACCCATTGCAGCTTTTTTTGGAGGGTGTACCCCACGTACACCCTCAACTGGGTGTCAGCCAATTGCAGAGTACACAAAGTTGAACAACCAGTCACAACTGGGGTCAATTTAGAGTGTCCAATTAATGCATGTAACTCATCAAAATAAACCCTGTATAGAACAATTTAAAACCATATATTATATCGCAGCATATAGTGTATGTCAGGTTCCAGAAAAGTAGGGACTGTGGGCCTTGTTAAATGTTATTCTATAATAACACCACTTCCAATGGGATGGCAAAATACATATAACACACTACAGACGTTGGTACACTAACAGTGTTAAGTCTGTGAGGCGGATCCCATAAAACGCAGGCAGATTTAAGGATTGCCAAACAAGATTTATTTCCAAAACTACACACAATATACAGTACAAAAAAAAAACCACTTGCAAAAGGCAAGGAACGGCAGCACCAAAATTTTGGTCACACAAGGAGGAGGGCAAGTGAATAGTTTGACATCAGATGATTGCTTCAGCTGCCTTTTAAAGGACACTAATTACAAACTCCCCACAGCTGTGTCACCAAAGGAACCGCCCACTTCAAGAAGGCGACTGCTGAAATAAACAAAAACAAAATACACAGCCCGAGAGCACAGACATGACAATGTGACACCTCTGATGAAACCTGCAGAGGTAAAGAATGTCACCTCACACGCATTTAAAAAGAAAAAAAAAACAACTGTTGTCTCTATACAATATACTTTTTTTTTTGTCTACATTAAATTAACAAAGCCGTCGCGGTGGCCCGACTGGTTAGCACGATGGCCTCACAGTGAGAGACAGCATCGGTCGTGGCTCCAACCTGTGGAGTTTGCATGTTCTCCCCGTGCCTGCGTGGGTTTCCTCCGGGTACTCCAGTTTCCTCCCACATTCCAAAAACATGATTGATCGATTGAACATTCTAAATTGCCCCTCGGTATGAGTGTGAGCACGGGTGATTGTTCGTCTCTGTGTGCCCTGCGATTGGCTGGCAACCAGTTCAGGGTGTCCCCCGTCTACTGCCCGAAGATAGCTGGGATTGGCTCCAGCACCCCCCGCGACCCTTGTGAGGAGAAGCGGTTCGGAAAATGGATGGAAGGATAAATGAACAAATTGGATCGCCATTTGCCCAATTTTGACTATGTCTTTAACACCGCACCAGTGACTTATTTTTGAAACAACACAAGGCCACTATAATGTCATATTTGCCTAGGGGTCCTGTAGTGACTTGGTTGTCAGTAAAGAAGAAAGTCAAGAAACCATTTAGACGTACTCATACGAATACAGTTGTATTGTATTAAAGTTTAAAGTGCTTTATTAGCAATGAACAGAAATGGGCATTTCGTCCCTGGGACAGAACGACCAGCTCTGAGTGCAAACATTTGCATTCTATGCATGCGCAACTTAAGGGATGGACGGAAACCCACTTCCAGCCTTACTTAGTACTCCCTTTTGAAAAAACCTCTCATTCGCCGCTCCAAAAATGGGCTGCTGGACGGAACAAAATGCACTGTGGAGACGGAAGGACGGATAGACAGGCACGTACACGATTGCCGTTACCTCTCGGTTAATGAAAGAATAACCCAATGTTGTCACATAAATAGCTTGGAATCTGACAAAAGTAATAATGAAGTCGGTCTGGTATATAATACTGTCCGAAATAAAACAGATACTCAGCAAAATGTTGCATAATATGAAACGGAAGATGGGCTGTTTATTTTGAAGTACTGCGTCGAATTCCTATCGATACACATGTGTGCTGTTTCCTAGGTGACCCCTAGATGTCAGTAATGTCTAAGGCATCGATTTCAATGTGGCGTTCATGTCTAGGTAAAAAAAAAACGAAATTGAGAGAACTGACTGCAGGGCTTTGTTTTTTTAACGTTGCTCGATATACGCTGTCCGCTCCTAAATTTCAAAGGTAGCACCCTTCCACCCCTCATTTATGAGTTTGGGGTGAGTAAGTATCTAGCTCGGGAGTTGGTCATTAAGCTAAATTTACTCTACCTGAGTAAGTTGAGTAATGTTAACTGTTAAGTAATCGATGTCGGAATAAGCACCAGTTTGTTGAGTATTTGGTAGTTGTCTGGGATACGCTCAATCACGCCCGTGACCCTCGTGAGGATAAAGTGGTTCAGATCATGAATAGATTTTCCATACTGCAACATTATTGAGCTTAAGTGTTTGTGTGCAGCCAGAGAGAAGACCATATATCATGCAGCAGTGGCAAAAGATTTTTTTTTCTCAAACTGGATGAAGTCACAAACTTACGGTACCGAAGCAGACACAACTATTGGCATCAGATTCAGGCTAACCTGTATCTGTCACATGTCAAATGTTGGCATGGACTCTCTGGATTTTGTAATCCTACTCATCCATAAAGATCCAATTTGGGCAAACAACATTTTTGTTTTCGAAACATTTTTTTAATATTGTATCTTTATTTGGGACATTTCCAACCATGAAATAACAAATTCACATGTCAAGGAGCAGAACGTAACAATTTACTCTTCTGTGACTATAACATGTCCATTCCCAGTCAATCATATATGAAAAGGTTAGTCTGTTCGTCCCTAACAATGTCAATTTTTAAGCAAATGCAGCTTTACCAATTCACCATTGGAATGGAATGATATAAAACAATCCTAATTGGCTGAATAAAGAACTTAGATACTTTTCAGGTTAAAAGTAGAGTAGAACTGCAAACAGAACCCGAGGAGGAGGTGGTGCCATCTGTCACTGCTGTCTTATAAAGAAAAATATAAAACAAGGAAAACAAAAATTAAATAAATTTAAGGTATGGCAGAGTCAGGAAAGTTAAGCCCATAGTCTATTACATTAAATAGTCAGCTCTCTTGGGGAGAAAGGAAAGTTATCCATTTGCCTCAAATTTGGTAGAATTTGTCCTTCTGAACTCTAATTTGATAAGTCAACTTCTCCATTTTAAATATCTCCAAAATTATCCCGTACCAATCATCTAATGTAGGCTGAATTGGGCTCATCCATGGCCTTGTAATCGTCTTCTTACTAGCTACCAGGAGCATTTGCAGTAACTTAATTTCTCTCCTTTGTCCAGAGTAGTAACATGACCAAGGTACAAGACATCAAAGCTCAGCGGAATTTTCAAATTAAATATAACACTCAAAGACATCTGGACATCCTTCCAGAAATCCTTCACCTTAGGACAGTCCCAAAAGACATGGTAGTGGTTGGCAATTGTCCAGCCACATTCTCTCCAGCATGTTCTGTCCACGCCCTTGTATTTCTCCTGATATGGGGTCCTTGTGACCTACAAAGAGTGGAGGTAGGAGTACACAGGTAGACTACATTTTGTGTAGACGGTGTAATCTGAAGGAGATCAGCGACTGCAAAGTATTGGTAGGTGAGTGTAGCCAGACAGCATAGGATGGTAGTGTGTAGGATGACTCTGGTGGTGAAAAAAAACAAAGAGGGCAAAGGCAGAGCAGAGGACAAAATGGTGCAAGTTGAAAGGGGAAGAGTGTTGTATGACCTTCAGGAAGGAGTTGAGACGGGCTCTTAATGGTCAGGAGGAGCTCCCAAATGACTGGACAACTACAGCAAATGTGATCAGGGAGACAGGTAGGAAAGTCCTTGGTATGTCATCTAGAGGGAAAGGAGATAAGGAGACTTGGTGGTGGAATGAGGAGGTGCAGAAATTGATCCAAAGAAAGAGGTTAGCTAAGAAGAAGTGGGACAGTGAAAGGACTGAAGAAAGTAGACAGGAATACAGGGACATACAGTGGAAGGTTAAAGTAGAAGTGGCAAAGGCCAAACAAGGGGCTTACGATGACTTGTATAGGAGGTTGGGCAGTAAGGAGGGAGAGACCGATCTATACAGGTTGGCAAGGCAGAGAGACAGAGATAGGAAGGACGTGCAGCAGGTTAGGGTCATAAAGGATAGGGATGGAAGTGTGTTGACAGATGCCAGTCGTGTGATTGAAAGATGGAAAGAGTACTTTGAAGAGTTGATGAATAAGGAAAATGATCGAGAACAAAGAGAAGAAGAGGCGACTGCTGTGGACCAGGAAGTAGCAAAGATCAGTAAGGATGAAGTGAGAAGAGCATTGAAGAGGATGAAGAGCGGAAAGGCACTCGGCCCTGATGATATACCAGTGGAGGTATGGAAGTGTCTAGGAGAGATAGCAGTAGAATTTCTGACTGGGTTGTTCAACCGGATATTAGAAAGTGAGAAGATGCCAGAGGAATGGAGGAGAAGTGTGCTGGTGCCCATTTTTAAGAACAAGGGAGATGTGCAGAGCCGTGGAAAATACAGAGGAATAAAGCTGATGAGCCACACAATGAACCTGTGGGAAAGAGTGGTGGAATCTAGACTGATGGTAGAGGTGAACATTTGTGAGCAGCAGTATGGCTTTATGCCAAAAAAGAGTACAACAGATGCAATATTTGCTTTGAGGATGCTGATAGAGAAGTACAGAGAAGGTCAAAAGGAGCTGCATTGTGTCTTTGTAGATCTGGAGACAGTTTATGACAGAGTGCCCAGAGAGGAACTGTGGTTCTGTATGAGGAAGTAGTAGGCGTGACGGAGGAGTTCAAGGTGGAGGTGGGACTACATCAGGGATCAGCTTTGAGTTCCTTCTTGTTCGCTATGGTCATGGACAGGATGACAGATGAGGTTAGACAGGAATCTCCATGGACCATGATGTTAGCAGATGACATTGTGATATGTAGTGAGGGCTGGGAACAGGTGGAGGAGAAGGTTTATAGATGTAGTTAAAGAGGACATGAAAGTCGTTGGGGTGAAAGCAGAGAATACAGAGGACAGGGTTAGATGGAGACAACTGATTCGCTGTGGCGACCCCTGAAGGGAAAAGCCGAAAGGAAAAGAAGAAGAAGAAGATGGGGTCCTAAAGTAGCTGATAATATTATTCCAGCAATGTTCACTCCAGTCCATAGAGCTGGTTGAGCAGCATCGGAAGGACCACATGTCATCCCACGCCTCCTCTGAGATCCTCAGTCCAGACTCCCTCTCCCATTTTTGTTTAACGTACCAAGTGTTGTCAGGGGTGGCAAGGCATAAAGCCATGTACAATTTAGAAATAGTTTTTGTGCGAATCACGGACTTCATATTTTTTAGAATTAGGTAAAAGTTAAATTCGGAGGCTGAGAAATTGGTCCGCTTACATTCATGCGTGATATATGATCGTAGTTGCAGATACAGTGAACCCCCGGTTATCGGGGTTAATGGGGACCGAGACCACCCGCGAAAACTGAAAATCCGCGAAGTAGCGGCGCACCTTCAAAAATGCTTAAATTTTTTTATATATATATATAAATATATATATATATATATATATATATATATATATGGGTAGAGAGAGAGAGTGAAATTCATGTTATAACAAAAAAACCAAATTATTATTAAAACTTATTTTTTTATTCCCCAGCCTTTATTTTTGCATTTAGGATAAGAGGAGACCAATCATCGACAGAAAAAGAGAACAGGAAACGAGCCGAGCTGCAGCTAATAAGGAAATGAAAGAAAAACGCGACAACAAGAAACACTTGAACAAGATAACGATTGAAGTACGGGAGCATGAGCAAGTAGGATAACAATCCGACGCCAGGTAGTCAGTGTAGGTGGATTATATAGTGAGTGTAATCAGTGATTGAATGGGAATCCGGTGCGGGGCTGGTGGGCGCGTCTCACAGCAGCTGACGGCTTGGCGCGAGACGATCGCTGGAGGAACGCCCACACAGCTGAAAAAACAGAAACACACGCGGCATGACAGGCATGGATCATGACAGTGAAATGAAAGGTGGCATTCTTCATTTATTTATTTATTCATTCATAACTGACAGCCTCGCGCTCCGCTCGTGCCCAGGCGGAAGAGGTGCTCCTCTTCGGCTTAATTGTCACGCACGCCGGACCTGCTCCCCCGAAGCGTGTCTCCGTTCGGTTGAACTCGGTTTCATTTCGCCCCGCTCGTGCCCCGGGCGGAAGGTGCTCCTATTCGGCTTAACTGTGACACACGCCCGCCCTCCTCCCCCGGAGCTTCCATTCGGTTAAACTTAGGGGCCGCTTGGCACCGCCCGTGCCCGGGGAAGGTGCTCCTCTTCGGCTTAACTGTGACGCGAGCATGCCCTCCTCCTCCGGAGCTTCCATTCGGTTAAACTTATGGGCCGCTTGACACCACCCGTGCCCGGGGAAGGTGCTCCTATTCGGCGTAACTGTCACGCACGCCGGCCGGCCTCCTCCGGAGCTCTCGTACGGTCCCGAACGGAGCGAAATGTCGCCCCGCTCGTGCCCGAGCGGGAGGTGCTCCTCTTCGGCTTAACTGCCACGCACGCCGGCCGGCCTCCTCCGGAGCTCTGGTACGGTCCGAACCGCGCGAAACGTCGCCCCCGATCTTGCCCGGGGGAACGTGCTCTTCTTCGTCCACTCTCCTCTTCGCCCATGCTCTTCTTCGGCGCACCCCGGGCATCTAACCGCTCCAGCGTCCCGTCGTGCCGCTCGGCGAAACTACAATGCCCCCGAATATTTTTTAGACCCGCAAAGCACTGAACCCGCGAAAGGTGAACCGCGAAGTAGCGGGGGTTCACTGTATCTGTGAAATTCGCTCTGGGCTAAAATGTATATGTGCAGCAAGGCTTCAAAGCTGTGGATAGCGTTCTTGTGAGTAAGTGAAAAGAATGTTGTGAGGCAATTTTTGTCCCACAATTTAAAGCTAGGGTCAAGTTTATTGGAGGCAAAGTCAGAATCGTAAACAAACCATCTAAATATCTTTAGCATCTCATGTGTGGTGTCCTGTTTATGGGTTGCTTTTTGGAGCCTCTGTTTCTCCCTACAGGGCTTGGGCGGATCCCTCTGATCACACTCCTGATCCGGCGCACCTGCAGCTCATCACTCCCAATCAACCACCAGATAAAAGCTCAGTGCAGCCAGGAGTCGGGCTCCAGATTATGCTGCTCCAACAGTGGTACTCAGGCTCCCACCTGTGTTTATGTGACTTTGCTCAAGTTAAACATCTGTTCTGATCCCTTGATTCTCTTGTGTGCTGCCTACAGTGCGTTCTGCCTGTCCGCCCAAGCCCCGCGTCATCACCTGCAACCCCCTGAAGCTGCATCGACCTCTTCACGTCCTCTCAGCTGGCCTGCTTTCCACTGGACCCCCAGCTTTACCTACCTTCTCCACAATAAACCCCTGGTTCACGCCACTTCTGTCTCCGTTTGCTCTTGGGTCCACTTTTCACCTCCACGGCTTCAACACAGCCGTAACAGAATAATATGGCCTCAATGGACCCAGCAACTCCGGATCCCCTCAGAGAAGTGCTATCCCTTCAAGGTAGGCAGCTCGGTCGCCATGAAAAAATTCTTCATGAACTTATGGAGAGCGCACAGAGTTTACACCATCAGCTCACACACCTCTCCTCCCGGATTCACTCTCCTGCTCCCCCCAATGTGCTCTCCCTCTTTGGTAAGCCAGATTGCTTCCACAACAGGCTCTTCACCTTGGATGTCGGTCCCCTCTAGTGTAGTATGGCAGAAAAAAAACTTTTTTGGTATCCGTGCTTATCGACTCCGGAGCGGACGGCAATTTTATGGGCTTGGCCCTTGCCAAACAGCTACAACTCCCTTCGGAACCCCTCTCTGCCCCCCGCCGGGTGGTGGCCCTGGATGGACACCTGATCTCCCTTGCCTCCCACCAAACTATACCATTCACACTCATCATTTCCGGAAATCACAGAGAAACTATTCAGCTGCACCTAATCAATTTGCCTCAAACGCCCATAGTGCTCGGTTTTCTTTGGCTTCGTTTTCACAACCCCACTATTGACTGGCAACATCTTTCCATTACCAGCTGGAGTGTTTACTGTCATTCGCATTGTCTTCGGTCAGCTGACCCGGTTCCCAGTTCTTCCCCCCCTCCCGAATACCATGACCACTCCCGCTTGTTCAGTAAAGATCTCACCCTCACATTACCTCCCCATCGCCCTAACGACTGCGCGATCGATCTTCTCCCAGGGGCTCCTCTTCCCACCAGTAGGCTGTACAAGCTCTCTCGTACAGAGAGGGAAGTCATGGAAACCTACATCCGGGACTCCCTCGCCTTCGGCCTCATTCGGCCCTTTTCCTCTCCCCTTGGAGCTTAATTTTTCTTTGTTAAAAAGAAAGATTCTTCGCTTCGCCCATGTATCGATTTCAAGGGACTGAATCAAATCACAGTTAAAAATAAATCCCCACTCCCTCTCACTGATCCATCTTTTGAACGTGTTCTCCAAATTGGATCTTAGAAACGCATTCTACCTAGTCCGCATCAGAGAGGGGGACGAGTGGAAAACGGCATTCAATACTCCGCTTGGACACTTTGAATACCTGGTCATGCCTTTTGGACTCACCAATGCCCCTGCTGTTTTCCAGACTCTCATGAATGACATTTTAAGGGACATGCTGAACCGTTTGGTTTTCGCGTATTTGGATGATATCCTCATCTTCTCACGCTCCCTTCATGAACATCACCAGCATGTTCGTCTGGTCCTTCAACGCCTGCTTGAAAACTGCCGTTTTGTTAAACCAGAAATATGCGAGTTCCATGTCTCCTCTGTACACTTCCTGGGCGAGATCATTGCAAAAGGTCAACTCCAACCCGACCCAGCCAAGAGTCAAGCCGTAGTGGACTGGCCGATCCCCTCCAACCGCAAAGAACTACGATTCCTGGGATTTGCACATTTCTACCGCCGGTTCATTCATAACTACAGCAAAGTAGCCAGTCCTCTCACAGCTCTCACCTCGACCTTGTGCCCTTTTCAGTGGACCCCTGCGGCGTCGCAAGCTTTTAGTCATCTCAAGGAGCTTTTCACCAATGCCCCAGTGCTCAAACATCCGGATCCAGCACTCCAATTCATTGTGGAGGTTGATGCCTCAGACATAGGAGTGGGAGCTGTCTTGTCCCAGCGGGATCCAAGGACTCAAAAAGTTCCCCCATGAGCCTATTTCTCTCGTCGCCTGTCCCCTGCAGAGAGAAATTATGACGTCGGCAACCGAGAACATTTGGCAGTAGTGAGGGCATTGCAGGAATGGAGGCACTGGCTAAAAGGTACCCAGGTTCCCTTCATTGTTTGGACTGATCACAAAAACCTTGCCTATCTTCACTCGGCCAAATGGCTAAACCCTCGTCAAGCCCGCTGGTCACTCTTCCTCAGTCACTTTAACTTCACCCTCTCCTACCGGCCAGGATCTCGCAACACCAAACCGGATGTTCTTTCCCGACTCCACTCTCCTTCTGATAGCTCTGACACTCCAAAACCCATTCTGCCTCCCTCATGTCTCGCTGGAGCTGCCTCCTGGGAGATAAAGTGGGTGGTGAATGAGGCCCAGCGGGACCAGCCCGACCGCTTGACCGGACCTCCTAACCGCCTCTACGTCCCTGACACAGCACGGTTCCAAGTCCTTCAGTGGGGGCATTCTTCCAAACTTGCATGTCAGCCCGGCGTGCCTCGGACCCTTCGATTCATCCGAGATCATTTCTGGTGGCCCAACATGGCCCGGGATACAAGGGAATTTGCTCTGTTTGTGCCCGGGGAAAAGCCTCTCACATCCCACCGGCTGGGCTGCTGCACCCTCTTCCCATCCCTAGCCGCCCCTGGTCCCACATCGCCGTGGATTTTATTACGGGACTTCCTCCCTCCGATGGTAACACGGTTATACTCACCTTGGTGGATCGTTTTTCTAAATGCGTTCACTACGTGCCCCTTCCCAAACTACCCTCGGCCCTAGAAACGGCCAATCTCCTAGTGAACCATGTGTTTAGACTCCATGGCATTCCTTTAGATATAGTATCAGACAGAGGCCCCCAGTTCATATCTCAAGTCTGGAAGGAGTTCTGTTAGGCGGTGGGTGCAGCCGCCAGTCTATCATCCAGTTACCATCCTCAAACGAAGGGACAGACAGAGCGAGATAATCAAGATCTCAAGGCCGCTCTCCGCTGTGTGGTGTCTTGTAACCCTGAGTCCTGGAGTTCAGTCCTTCCCTGGATCAAGTACGCCCACAACTCACTCTCCCGTTCAGCAACAGGTATGTCGGCATTTCTGGCTTGTCTTGGCTACCAACCACCACCCTTTGCAGACCAGGAGCATGCTGTAGCGGTGCCATCTGTGAATGCCCACCTTCGGCAGGTCAGGGGAGTGTGGAAGGAGGTCAAGGCAGCCCTCGCTCGTCCTGCTCAAAAGAATAAGCGCCTGGCGGACCATCATCGCACTCCGGCTCCTGCCTATAAACCTGGACAGATGGTGTGGCTCTCGTCCCGCGACCTACCCCTTCAAACAGACTCACATAAACTCACGCCAAGATTCATTGGCCCTTTCCCCGTGGATAAAGGGATTAACCCCTGCGCAGTCAGTCTCTCCTCAAACCTGTTTCCACCAGCTCTCATAGCCCTCCGGCCATTCCCCCTCCACCCACCCGGATCATTGACGACCACCCTGCCTTCACGATGTCCAAGGTACTAGATGTGAGGCCCCGTGGTAGGGGTTTCCAGTACCCAGTGGACTGGGAAGGTTATGGTCCGGAGGAGCGGTCATGGATTTCTTTTTTACAATGCCCCCTTCATTCTGTTACACCAGGGGTGTCAAGATCCAGTCCTGGAGGGCCGCTTTCCTGCATGCTTTCAATCTCTCCCGGCTGCAACCCACCTGATTCAAATGATCAGCTCATCAGCAAGCTCTGAAGAAGCCTGATAAGTATCCTGCTCATTTGAATCAGGTGGGTTGCAGCTGGGAGAGATGGAAAACATGCAGGACACCGGCCCTCGAGGACTGGAGTTTGACACCCCTGTGTTACACAGTCGATTTGAAAATCTCCATTTCACGCCGATTTTCAATGCAGCCAGCTCAGTTTGTTGAGCATGGGACTCTTAATCTCAGGGGTGTTGGTTCAAGACCCACGTTGGGTGTTATTTAATCTCTAGTAGGATTATCGTGCTTTCATTCTGTGAAATTGGTAGATCATGAGACTCAGCCGGTAGAGTACACTTAATCTATGGGTCGTAGATTTGAGAACCGTGTTGTTGAATCTCGTGCAGGATTCCGACCACCTTCATTCTGTCACACACTCGATTGAAAATTTCAATTTGATCTAGTTTTCCGACCTGGCTAGCTCAGTTGGTTGAGCATGAGACTCTTACTCTCAGGCTTTTGGGTTCAAGTCCCTTGTTGGGTTTTGTTCAATCTCAGGTAGGATTAGCGTACTTTCATTCTGTTTTATCGGTAGATCATGAGACTCAGTTGGTAGAGGATGATACCCTTAATCTCTGGGTTGTAACTTTGAGACCCGCGTTGTTAAATCTCTTGCAGGATTTGGACCATTCCTTCATTCTGTTGCAGAGTCCATTGAAAATCTCCATTTGATTGGTTCAAGCCCCACGTTGAGTGTTATTTTATATCTGGTAGGATTAGCATGCAAATCCTCATTTGAAATTAATCAGCAATGTGGACCAAACTCTGACATTGGTGATAAAGGGAAGGAATAGCCCATATTAGAATTAGAATTAGAATTAGAAATCCCTCTATTGTCATTGTTGTGGGGGTTCGGGTTTGGGGGGCCTGGCAAGTTCTCCCTTTTCCTCTAGGTCCCGGCAGTCTCCCGCCAGGCACGCCTCCGACCGGAGAGGGCGTCGGCTCCTGCGCACCTGCAGCTCATCATCAGCAATCACCGCGGGGATTTAAAGCTCAGCGCTGCCAGGAGCCAGACGCCGGATTATTCCGTGACCTACCACGGTACCCGGTCCACGTCGACGTTCGCCTCGTGCACGTCTGCTCCTTGTGCTATGCAACCCGAGTTCACCCTTGTCTGTCCTCGCTCTCCCTCCAGCCGCCCAGCGCCTGCCCGAGCCCGATCCTCCGCCGCCAGCCGCCGAGCCCCGGAGCGCCGATCGCACCTCGTTCGCCCGTACGCCGCCTGCCTGCCCTTCTCCGCTTCCGTCGGCTCGCCGCCGCCCTCACCTCCACGCCGCTCTCCTCGCCCGCGCTCCTCCCGCCTCAGCGCCGGTCCCCACCCAGCCCGTCGCCTCGGCTGCACCTCCGCTGGCGTGCACCTCTCCACCGCTGCGAGCGCTCCGGCACTGGCTCGCCGCTCTTCCACCGGCCCTCCTCTCCTGGCCTCCGAACCCGCTTCTCTTCCCCCGATCCTTTCAATAAATCCTCCTCAACCATCCACGCTTGCTCTTGGGTCCAGTCTTCCTTCCTCACGGTTCTCTGAACCATTACAATTGTACTCAAGTGTGCAACGAGATTAGAGAGCTCCCCTCTCCAGTGCAATACAACAATAATACAGACAAATATATAAATTAGGGTGCTCGGTACCCCATACTCCCATAGCATACCCCACAGAAATCCCAGAGGGACACGGTCAAACGTGTTCACCAAATCCATAAAACATACGTAAACTGGTTGAGCAAACTCCCATGCACCTTTGAGGACACTGCAGACAGTGGAGAGCTCGTCCATTGTTTCACGGCTGGGATGAAAACCACACCTCCTGAATCTGAGATTCAACCTCCCGACAGACCCTCCTTTCCAGCACCCCTGAATAGACCTTAACAGGGTGGCTGAGGAGTGTGATCTGTAATTGGAACGCACCCTGCGGTCACCCTTCTTAAAGAGGGGGACCACCACCCCAGTCTGTGAATCCAGAGGCACTGTCTCCGATGTCCATGCAATTTTGTTGAGGCGCGTCAGCCGTGACACCCCCACAACATCCTGAGCCTTTAGGAACTCCGGGTGGAACTCATACACACCCGCTTTGCCACCAAGGAGCTTTTTAACAACCTCGGTTACTTCAACTCCAGAGATCGGGGAGTCCACCTCAGAGTCTTCAGGCTCTGATTCCTCAATGGAAGGCGTTTCCGTGGTATTGAGGAGGTCTTTGAAATATTCTTCCTATTGACTCTTAACGTCCCAAGTTCAGGTCAGCTGCACCCTATCTCCACTATAAACAGTGTTCCTGGATTAGTGCTTCCCTCTCCTGAGACGCTGGATGGTAGACCAGAATTTCCTCGAAGCTGTCCCGAAGTCGTTTTCCATGGCCACACCCAACTCCTCTCACGCCTGAGTTTTTGCTTCAGCAACCGACCAAGCTGCATTCCGCTTGGCTAGACTTTACCAATCAGCTGCCTCCGGGGCCCATGGGAAGAGAAATTGTCTGTGGGTGGATATTCCAAACAATAACATGAATACAAAAAAAAAAAAAAAAAAATAAATCATTTTATGTTATTGTGTGGACCATGATCGTTGCAGAAAGTGGGTGAATGGAGTGAAGAGAGTGGAAATAGATGGTTAGGAATGGAAGCTTAGCAAGAAGGGACAAAGGGGAAAAAAACTCATTCCTACACCAACTCCGGAGAAAAAATGGGGACATCATCAAGACAGCCTTCGCAACCTTGGTGATAGTGTTGTGTGTCAGAAGTAAAAGAATGTTGATGCAAAATTGTGTTGCTCAATCAGCAACGCATGTCTATCCTTGCATTTCGTTCATTTATTGTATTATTATAGGCATCAGTGTCAAATGAACATACACAATTTTGTAACTTCAATGAAAAATAGACCCAGTAAATTCAAAATGCATCTTACCAAAGCATGTTGCAACATTGGAGGACAATTTGGAACAAGCTTGAACAATCATATAATTCTATACAACTACTTATGTAGCGCATTTCACAACAGATGGAGGTGTAACAAAGTTCTTCATCAATATTTAGATCAGAGGTCTTCAATCCTGTTCCTGGAGGGCCGGTGTCCTACACGTTTTCCATCTCCCCCTGGTGCAACACACCTGATTCAAATTATCAGGATCAGGATGGCCGAGTGGTCTAAGGCGCCGCGTTCAGGACCCAGTCTCCCCAGGAGGCCTGGGTTCGAATCTCGAATTTTCCCATTGTGGGACTAATAAAGGCAATATTATATTATTATTATTATTATATTATTATCTAGCTTCCACAGACCATGTTGATTATCTGATCATTTGAATCGGTTGTGTTGCAGCAGTCAGAGATGGAAAACAGGTCATTTGTGATCAAATATTATGTGTGAGGTGCACATATCGTTCTCCAATCTTAACCCATGCATATTGGAACTACAGGAAGGCTTCCAGGCTTCTTATTTTTCATACTTTCCCTAGGGAACACCCCTGAAAAAATCAAATAAAATGTAAAGCCACTACTTTTGTCTGAACCCGGAAGTGAGTCTGGTGGAATGTCAAGTGCAGTTTTGAGGCGGGGCAAACATGAGCAAACAGATGTAACGTGGAAAAAGACCACAAAAAAACCCGTCTTCTTTTGTAATAAATGTTTCCATTGCTGTCAGCTGCTGGGTTTTCAATGACTTTGTGTTTATGGTAATTTAAAACTGGGTTTCATGCTGAATGAAAGAAACTATCCTCTCCCCGCGCGCCATTTTTAATATTACAAGAATGGACTTTCGCCGCCGAAGAATGACATCATGAAGGAACCATCGCAGCAATTAAACAAATTTGATTGGACGGTTCGTTTTGAACAGAAGCCAAGTGTAGGGGTTGGTCTCACAACCCCAATTTCTGAGTGCTGTGTGGTGTTTCTACCCCTTAGTGTCAGTAATGCCTAAGGATGGGGTTCAATGCGGCCGTGGCGTTAAGGTTTGGGAAACGCACGCACAAACACACTGGATTTTTATTTGTAAAACTCAATTTTAAAAGTGAAGCTCAATGAATATATGTGGAAAAGATGAGAATTTTTATTTGTAAAACTAGACGTGAAAATATACAGAGTTGAATTTTCAGTGAAGAATTCAAATTGTACAATTCAACTAAGTTTACATGTAAATATTCTAATATAATAATAATTAAGCAATGCAAAACCGATTCAAATGTAAATGATTCCAATTCAGTTTTTGGTGGCACACATCCACTAACTGTATTACATTGTCAAAAATCACTGGAATGTATTATTATTGATGACAGCAGTAGTATATCTTATTTCAATAAACTGGTCCAGGCTTACAGAATGACACACAAATGTAGACACAGCAACCGCAGGCACAGGATTAGATGAAATTAATGAATTACTTCACGACGTTTATTTAATTTTAGCACTTGAGATTATGTAGACTGCAGTATTTTCTGTACAACTCAATGGTATCTATGTTACGGAATTGCACTTCTTACCTAGGATCGTGGCTACGCAGAACAATTTAATGAGACCACTCAGGGTGCACACTACACAGAAATTAACCTGATACTGACCTGAACATTTGACATAACCAAAATATCCAACACAACAAAAGGCAGTAATGTTTCAGCAATGTTGTAATGAAGTACATTCATTGAATGATTGAACATTTAAAGAAAAATGGGGCAACGTTGTCATGAAAGTCAACATTAATTACAGAAAGACTTTTTTTCCCCTGCAAAGACTGTCTGATCTCAGACATGTCTTTTTGGTCCTGGTGTCGCGCAGCGGGTGACGCAGTGGGCGACTGGTTAGCACGATGGCCTCACAGAGGTGCATGATTCGATTCTGGCTCCGGCTTTCCTGTGTGGACTTTGCATGTTCTTCCGTGTCTCCGTGGCTTTTCTCCAGGTAATCCGGTTTCCTCTCACATTCCACAATTATTCATGGTTGGTTCATTGAACGCTCTAAATTGTTTCTAGGTGTGATTGTGATAGTGAATGGTTGTTCGTCTTTGCGTGCCCTGTGATTGACTGGCAACCAGTTCAGGTTGTGCTCTGGCTACTGCTGGGATAGGATCCAGCACGGCCACGACCCTTGTGAGGAGAAGTGGCTTAGATAATGGATGGATGGATGTCACATAGGCTTCTTGTATAGTAATTTGTAAATGTTAAATTTCACTTCTTTCTCTCCGGTCACATAGATTTATGTAGGGAAGGGAAAGATAAAGACAAAGATAAAGATGTCCTTTAGTAGTCCCACAATGGGGAAATTTGAGGCGTTACAGCAGCAAAGATATAGATCACACAGAGGCGGCGGCGTAATGTAGACGTTAATGTATAACATAAGCAGCAGACATTCATAAAAAGCATGCAAATATACACAGTATATGCGTATATACACAAATCCCCATGAATATACACACTTAGATCCCACAACATATACAAGTGTAAGGAAACACTCCTAATGCCTGTCCATGGTACAGAGGGGAAATAAATAAAAACACTGCAATGATAAAAAATACTGAATGATTGAAAATACTGCAATGATAGAAAATACTGCAATGATAAAGGTACTGTAATAGTAAAAGTACTGCAATGATAAAATATACTGCAATGATAAAAGTACTGAAGTGGTAAAAGTACTGCAATTATAAAAAAATCCTGCAATGATAAAAGTACTGAAATAGTGAAAGTACTGCAATGATAGAAATAGTTCAGTGATAAAAGTACTGTAATAAGAACACTGTAATGGTAAACGAAAAACAGCATTGGTCAGTATTTAAGTACAGCATTGGATAAAGCCCAGTAGTAGTGTGTATTGGATTCTAGGACTGCACAATTGCACTAATTCTCGACCGTTTGTAGGCCTGACCTATTGTTCTTGTTAAAAAGTCTGACAGCAGCCGGTAGGAAGGAGTGGCGAAATCTCTCTTTCATACAGCGAGGGTGTAACAGTCTATCACTGAACGAGCTGTGGAGTGTTCTAAGAGTGTCATTGAGTGGGTGGGCTGGGTTGTCCAGCATTAATGACAGTTTTGCCATCATCCTCCTGCCCCCCACTGAGTCCACAGAGTCCAGGGAGCAGCTCAGGACAGAGCTGGCCCTCCTCACTAGTTTGTCCAGGCTCTTTTTGTCCCGGCCCGAGATGCCTCTTGCCCAGGAGACCAATCCATAGAAAATGACCGGTGAAACCACCGAGTCATAGAAGTTCCAGAAGAGTGTCCCCCGAACGCCAAAGGACCTCAGCCCCCTCAGTAGGAAGAGTCTGCTCTGACCCTTTCTATAGAGAGCGTCTGTGTTGTCGCTCCAGTCCAGTTTATTGTTCAGATGAACACCCTTGTAAGTTGAGACCCTCTCAATGTCTGTTCCCTGGATATTCACTGGTGCAGGTGGAGAGTGCCGACGCTTGCAGAAATCCACCACCAGCTCTTTGGATTTCCCAGCGTTGATTTGGAGGCGGTTCTGCTGACACCAGTCCACAAAACCCTGCGTAACCCCTCTGTACTTCCGATCGTCTCCGTCAGTGCTGAGGCCAACAATCACAGAGTCATCAGAGAACTTCTGCAGGTGACAGGTGGAGGAATTGTATTTGTAGTCCGAGGTGTGTAGAGGGTGAACAGGAAGGGAGCCAGAACAGTTCCCTGCGGCGCTCCTGTGCTGCAGAGGAGCACATCAGACATACAGTCCTGTGTTCTCACGTACTGTGGCCGGTTGAGGTAGTCGTGGATTCATGTGATGAGGTGGTGGGCCACTCCCGCCTGCTCCAGCTTGTCTCCCAATAGGGTGGGCTGGATGGTTTTGAAAGCACTGGAAAAATGAAAGGACATGATCCTCACCGTGCCCCCGTCTTCTCCAGGTGGGAGAGTGAAGTGTGGAGCAGGTAGATGATGGCATCATCCACACTGATGCCAGGCTGGTATGCAAACTGGAGTGGGTCCATTGAGGAGCTGACCAGGGGGCGCATATGGCCGAGGACCAGTCTCTCCAGGGTCTTCATCAGATGAGACGTCAGCGCCACTGGTCTGAAGTTATTGAGCTCCTTCGGATGGGGGGTCTTTGGAACTGGAACCGGCAGGATGTTTTCCACAGCTGGAGGACTCTGCCCAGCTTCAGGCTCTGGTTGAACATGTGCTGAACGATTCCACACAGCTGGTCTGTGCAGGATTTGAGAAGTTGGGAGCTAATCCCATCTGGACCTGCTGCCTTCCTTGCCGTCATCTTCCTCAGCTGGTTCTTCACCTGAGATGTTGTGAAGAACAAGGCTGAGCAGGAGGAAGTGGTGGTTGTCTGATGTGGCTGGGAACTGGAGCCTGTGGAGAGAGAGAGGGGAGAGAAGAAATGAGAGAGAGGGGGAGAGAAAAGAGTGGGAGAGAGGGTCTCGTTCGCAGCGGCAGGAGGGGTTGGTGGGGGCTGCAGCAGGGGAGACTGAGCGGGGGCAGGCATTTGATCAAACCTATTGAAAATAGGTTCAACTCATTTGCCCACTGAAGGCCCCCCCCTTCTGGGTCTTACCTGGTTGTCCGTGGCCTGAGACATCGCTGGAATTGTTCCGCTGCAGTTGTTCCTCCATCCGCATCCTGTAGGACTTTTTCCCCTCTCTGATCCTCCTTCTCAGCTGACGTTGCACTCTCTTCAGCTCCTCATTGTCACCTGACACAAAAGCCCTCTTTTTCTCCTTCAGGAGACCTTTAATGTCCGGAAACTGCTGGCTTTAAAGGAACATGTCGTCCTTCGCTGCCTGTATTGCGCACGGATGGTAATTATGCCATCTTTTACCTGCAAATTTATATGAAATCGGTGACATGCCGTGACTTTCAGACGAAGGCCTTCACTAAGGCTCTCAGGCAGCACATCTCTAGCCTGGAAATCCAGACTAATCGCTGTACCAGCGACTGAGTCTGGAATTTCTGAGGCGTGGGAAACCTGAGCATACAGACAGTGGAATGAACCAATCAGCAAAGAGGGGACGTGATGTCAGAAAAGCAACTTGTTGGAGTCTGAGTTTTTGCATGTGTCATTTTGAACCAGGGCTGAGCCACGATCGAGGGTGAGCTCTCCAGACCTAGCATCGTATATCAAAAAGGGTCTGGTCGACTTGCTCGGCAGGTGCCATCTTGCAGCCCAGCATGTGTGACGCATGCTATGCGACAATACACACATTACCGTTTCTTTCCAACGCCCTAAATAATCAGAATTTCATCATGAAAATTGTTGTACTTATGGACTGGAAGGCAATCTTGCCGCTGGTTTCCTTTTTTTTTCAGCTTAGCGCAAATATCGGTAATTTATTTTTATTTCCCATCCAGACCAAAGTCACCTGAGCTGAATAAAGGAACAAAATGTTTTTTTAAAGTGTATGGTACATAAAAAAAGTTACCCTAAAACATTTTTAAGGAGTACAAGAACAAATAATAGTTGATTACTTTGGTGAAAACGAAATGAAAAGGCCACAAAAAAGATGCAGAAAACTCTATATTTCATGAGCTGGGTCCACCTCGTGGCCATTTGACCCAGTTTCGTGTGTCACTGGCCCATCTTCACATGTCAAGTCAATGACAAGCGTGTCAATGAATGGTCATTACGTTTTCATATTTTAATTAAACGAGAAACTAAGTGAATAAGAAGAAAAATGTGGCTCGATGATCTCATATCCGCCTTCTTCATAATTCCACTGTTGCGCTGGCCCCGTCCCAGATTTTCAAAGCGTAATGCTAAATACATGATAATGTGTACCAATTCGAAAAACCGTTCATTGCGACATGGCATTTTAATGTTTTGTAAACATTTGTAAGAATTGTGTCTCATACACTTTAAATGTTGTCAATATGTTAAACATTAAGGAAGTTATGAAATTTTAAATGCTTAAAAAAATTAGCAAAATGTTGTCTTGCTTCTAATTAAAAACAATGGAATGGCCTGTGATGAGTTTTTTCAGTAAAAGAATGAAGCAAAGATCTTGAGACCTCACAGTTTCCTAATGCCGACGGCAGACTACACCAGTGATTCTCAAATAGTGGGGGTGGGAGGGTGCTATGCTAAGGTCCATATAGGCTGCCCTCTCTCCACCATACAGGAACACGTCCATAGTCTCTTTTTCCCCCTTTTTTTGCCTTTTCCTAGTACAGAACAAAGCACATGCACATAATGCCTACATTGACAAAACAACACAGCTGCTTGTCCCCCCCCCCCTCCCCAATGGACCTGCGCCGATGTACAGAATCTTGATGGACACACACGACAATTGGGCGAGGTCGGTGACACACTTGTAGTGTGACGTCTCGCCCGGTCCAAGACACAGTACGATATTATCTTGTAGTCTGACAATGTGATCATTGTGAACAACAATAAAGTCATGTAGTCTGAGAAGGCCATCAAGTATTAAGTGTGAACCTAATAAGAGGATACACCACAAGAAAGTTTTTGATTTCACAAGCAGAGTAATTATAATTATAGTTAATACATTACAATACAAAGTACATTAATTAATTTGTAATTCAGTAGAGACAATTAAGTTGGCACACTTACTGGTCTATCCCCGGTTCCACTGGCTGAATTAATCAGGCAAAGAGACAGTAGTGAGTGGCTCACTTGTGCCTCTCTCAGGGGGACTATGCAATTCCTCTGTGCAAGAGTGCCTTTAGTCTGTCAACGTGGTCAGTTAAAGGTGCTAAGGAATGAAACAGAATACCAGAGGAGGTTAAAAGATAGACTACCCACACGGCCTTCTGTTGGAGAGAATAGGGTGGACTGTATAGGTGATATGGCTCAGATATAGTATGCTCTTTTCGCCCCCTGGTATCGGTCAGAGCACAAGGATGGATTTGAGACGTGGGTTGGCAGCTTTAAGGGCATTGTATTAACAGGCAGGTTAACACACGGATAAGGCAGTAGGCACTGAGGAGACTAGCATCTTGGCGGTCAGGCAACAGGCGGACAAGCACTGGCACAGGTTGCAAGGATGGAGACAGAGAGTGCATGTGCGTGAATGTGTGGTTTTGGGTTCAGACACACTTGAACACTGCAGCATTGAACACATCCCATACTGGCAGCTGTCTACACAATAACTGCTCCGCAACACAAAGTCCAGGGAACAGTGGCAGTCGACGTTCTTTGCATTTGTGCTATCGTTGACATACAGTGTTTGTGTAGGAACATTACACGTCACAACAGAACCCTCAGTTCAGCTTAATCCAACACCTCCCCTCTTAAATCAGAACCTTCCCTACATTTCAACATGAGCATTGACATACAACAGTCCTTTTTTCCCCACATTTCTTTTGCTGTTTTTACCATTTACATTCACAATGCAACACATCCATAGGCTAACATGGATTGTTTCTTTAACTTTAACCCACACGTTTTTAGAACTGACATTTTTTTTTTTGCTTTACTCAAACTCTGTATACATATTTTATATAAACAATACCTCTACCAGTCCAAGCGTTTAGGTCAGAGGTATTCAATTAAAAGTCACAGAGGTCCACGACGGAAATTTCTTCCAATTAAAAGGTCCGAACCAAAGTCCAACTTCCCTTAATGCCTCGCCTATGTACACATTTTTATATAGTTTCAATATTTAGTCATTTTCAACAGAGCGCACTTATATACTAAATATTTAGCAATGTTCCCATTAAACACCTTTGCCAGTCAAACAAATATAAGGCGTTTATTTCACATTCAAGAAAATGTGGCTCCAGGAACTGAAGGGTGCCACTTCCAGAAAAAAAACAGTAAAATATCTCCTGCAGAAATATATCAAGTGCTAAGCATTGAGTTAACATCTTTTACCTTTTTTTTCTTAAATCAAAGAGTTATCAGCCTAAAAAAACGGAAAGCCTAATTATCCAAGTAAAACAGGTCAACATGTTCAGTACACAATCGATAAAAATGGCTGTCCTCATGAAAAACTAATTCAAAATGAGCTTTGACACTACCTTTTCTTTTGAATATTTTTTTTAACTTCTCTTAATGAGAAAAATGAGTTCGTGACTGCCCTGCCAGTGACTTAATTCTGGGTTGGAACGGAGTCAGGGCCATTGGGATTTGGTAGATTATTTCACACATCTGGGCTTTGTGTTTTCCTTTAAATAATTCCACGACACCACAAGTTATGAGTAAGCAGGGGGGGGGGGGGGGGGGGGGTACTAAGACTTCATGTTACCTCGATCTCCGGCTGCCGGTTGTGGAGGTGGATGGCTCCTCCGTCCCACGGGTCATCATTCTCCAGCACTGGGGAAACTGCGAGCGCATGCCTTCGCGCACCGCCCGCTTGCTCTACTGCCAGTGCGAGACGCCCCGCCACGGAGCTCGCCGCAAAACAAAAATCCTCCTTTCACTCTGTGGAAATACTTAACTTTCACGTTCCCATATAAATTTCTACTTTATTATTAGGTTTATAGTAAATGGAACAAATTGGAAACTGCTAATTTCGCTTGGTAGTGCCCTTTTATGTGCATGCACAGGGAGAGCTATGATTGGCTGCTCTGTATGGCAACTTTGCGTGCTACGCGTCGATCGCGATCGACGTAATGGGCACCCCTGCTCAAAGACAGGCGCTTGCATACGCGGAGGGGATTTAAGTAACGAGTTCAATGCAGCCTAAAGTTGCGGAGTCCGGGGCGCAACTACCTACTTTCTGGGGGCTCGGTCTCTGTGTGTGCACGGCGCGCAGGAGACAAGGGGTGGGGGGGCGCTGGTGACTGTCGCGGAGCAGAGGGACGCCTATCAGTGACGTACCTCTATTAGTATTCGGGATTAGATCAAACCATACCCATGAACAAACAGCTGTTTAATACATAAAATGGCCACTCAAAAATTGTTTTCCTACCATCGCTTAGGCGTGGCGCCCATATGTGAGCATATGCGTATGCCGCTTACTTTTTGCACCATAAGTGGAGTAAGAGTAGTTTCTTCTTCACAAATCTACTCAAGTATTAGTTAAAAGTATAGTGATTTAAAATTACTCCTTGAAATACAATATTTCCCAAAAGTAAATTTATACCACCCACCAAGTCTAAATGAATGATTTCACCCAAATATCTGTGATCAACACAATACAGTAGTTGGAAACACCAGCATCAGAAGGAGGAATTATAAAAGAAAGATTTTCTTGACATATTTTTTCCTGCCTGACACTTCTGCTTCTAATCCTCTCTCCCTGATCTTACCTCCTATCTTTGTCTCGTGTACACTGTGTCTGAACTATTTCCCATCCTCTCACTATGTTTCTACCGTGGATTCGGTCAGTTGGTGTCTTGACACAATTGACAAGGTTTTCTCTATAAGAAGAGATGGTAGAGGGTAACCACGTTGCCCCAAATGGATGGCAGCAGATGGATAACATGGAAGATGGTATGTCTATCTATTCTGTCCATCGCAAAAGACATCGACATTGTTGGAATTCTTTTAACAGTTATCCTGCTGTTTGGAGTTGGCAGTTACTGTTTCATTATTAAAAAGTCATCTGAGGGGAGCAACTCTATAGTAACTGTGCTGTGTTTTAAAACCCTCACTGGGAACCATAATTGTGCTTTAAATCAATAGCTGGGAAACCCAACTATGTTTTAAAACCCTCGCTTGGAACCTTAACTGAGCTTGAAAAGCCTCATTGGGAACTCTAACTATGTTATAAAACCCTTGCTGGGAACCCCAACTATGTTTTAAGACCCTACCAGGGAACCCTAGCTTGGTTTTAAAACCCTAACTGGTACCGCTAACTGCGCTTTTGAAACTCTCGCTGGGAACCTTAACTGTGCTTTTAAATCATAGTTGGGAACCCTTACAGTGTTTTAAAACCCTCGCCGGGAACAACAAGATGCCGGTCTGACCGGATGGTGTGGGATGAGCAGTCAACACCCAGATTGATGCGAAGGTTGAACTCTATCTTGAGAAACTGCGCAAATGATAAAAAAAATGCAGAGACATTGGCATCGTCTTGAAAAATTGATTGCCAATTGTGCTAATTAATGTCCTCTGAGATGCACAAGCATGACTCAATGTTGACTGATCTTATTGTCGGCTTGTTCCCAAAAGCAACCGTTATATGGACTTTCTCCTGAAAGCGACGCTGCCTGTCGCTTATCCTCCACCCTCCTATTCTCATGTAATGTATGTTTGTGTTCATGCAGCCAAGGTTGTCTCCATAGCAATGAGACAATATGTCTCTCTCTGCCTGATCTTCGGGGCCGAAAACTAAAACCTCAGTTTTGTCCTGATTGAGCTGTAGGAATTTGCTGCCATCCATGACTTTCTATCGAAAATGCAATTTAAAATGGTATCAGTAGGCCCTGCCAGGATGGCCGAGTGGTCTAAGGCGCCGCGTTCAGGACCCAGTCTCCCCAGGAGGCCTGGGTTCGAATCTCGAATTTCCCCATTGTGGGACTAATAAAGGGCAAATTATTATTATTATTATTATTATTATTATTATTAATATACAGCTGTGTGTCATATGTGTAACCGTGGAAGATGATGCCGTGTCTCCTGATGATGTCCCCAAAAGAAAGCATGAACAGATTAAAAAGTATTGGACCTAAAATTGAACCTTGTCGAATCCCACATTTAATTGCATGGGTTTTGGAGGAACAGAAATCCATACTTAAAAAGAAACCTCTTTCTGTGAGATAGGAATAAAACCAGTTAAAAGCAGTACCAGAGATGCCCATCAGCTTTCGTCATTCCTATTCGTGATAGTTTTAGTCTAGTTTTAGTAGATGAGAATGTCAAAAAGGCTTTAATCTAGTTTTAGTCGACAAAAACTAAAAAAAAAAAAGGATTTGGTCTATCCATCCATCCATCCATCTTTTGTACCGCTTCTCCTCACTAGGGTCGCGGGGGGTGCTGGAGACTATCCCAGCTATCTTCGGGCGGTAGGCGGGGGACACCCTGAACTGGTTGCCAGCCAATTGCAGGGCACACAGAGACGAACAACCATCCGGCAAGCACGGGGAGAACATGCAAACTCCACACAGGATGACCGGAGCCGGGATTGAACCCACGCCCGATGCTGTCTCTCACAAAGAGGCCATCGTGCTAACCAGTCGGCCACCGTGCCGCCCTAAAATCAATCAATCAATCTATCTATCTATCTATCTATCTATCTATCTATCTATCTATCTATCTATCTATCTATCTATCTATCTATCTATCTATCTATCTATCTATCTATCTATCTATCTATCTATCTATCTATCTATCTATCTATCTATCTATCTATCTATCTATCTATCTATCTATCTATCTATCTATATCTATATCTATATCTATATATATATATATATGAGAGAGAGAGAGAGAGAGAGAGAGATAGATAGATCGATAGATAGATTGTCACTGAAAGCCAAAACAAACCAGGCAAAGCTTTGTTTTTCACCATTCGCAAATGGGGAGAGAGAGCCAGGAGGCAAAACAGGCGTCTTGCCAGTTCAATCCCGCACACCCTCTGACTCTCACCCTCCGCTCTGTCTTTTTATTGAAGCAAACTCATACCTTAGCAGACAATGGGGTCTGTCTCCAGGGAGACAAGAAAAACATCAATAACTAATCACCAGAAGACAAGAAAAGAATCAATATCCAATCACCAGGGTCTCCAGCAGGCAGAAAATCATAACTCACGGTATAAAGGTCAGTTTAACTAAACACATCTTCAGGATGGTGTCTGTGTGTGTGCGTGTTAAAGCAACAACGTAAGTGTCTGTGTGTTAAAGCAATTATCACTGATACAAGCAGTGTATAAAAGCATGATTAGAAATACACAAACTGTTTACATAAAGTTACTGTGATCTTCAGCTTATTTTACATAGATATAGATACACCCCCCCACACACACACACACACACGCACGCACACCCCCATATATAGGTCTGTGTGTAATATAATCAGCGACAGAGCGCGCGCCATAGAAGAATCTTGCCTAGGTCTCCACATTGGCTTGAGTATATTAATATAGTATAAAATTTATTTGTAGTGTTGTTTGTTTGTTGTCCCAATAGAGTGCTAAATGTTGATTTTGACGTTTTAGGTCAAAATTACATTAGTCAGTTGTTGTAACCTTTTTTTTCAATTTTGTTTGCACACAAAATACATTTTGCTGCTATATTTAATGTGAATTTAAAAAATAAAAATTATTGATTAAATTCAAAGAAGAAATTGTTCATTTGTTATATTGTCACAGTGTTGTTTCCTTCAGTTCACTGGGACAAAAAATGCAACACAAAAATAGAAAAGTTGCTCCTTAGATGAAATCACTTATCTGCAAAACAGCTCCACAAGAAAAAAAAGTAATTTTGATCCTTTATTGTGAAACAATTGAAATCCATATGGCCCAGCCATACCTTAGTCAATAATTTCCCTACTGCTTCGTTCGTGCATTGCAGTATCACTTGAAGCTCCGTATTTTCAGAGACTTGACATGTCTTACGAAATTGTAATTAAAATAAAGAACTTAGTTGACCAGATTGTTGATCATTTACCAGTTAATGTAGTGTATTTTTTAATAAGATTTGATTGAATAAGATTAATCTGGTAAAACTGCAATGTTGAACATAACTTTCATGCTGGTGCAACCAAGAAATTAAGTTGCTGTACAAAATGTCAACACACATTAGTCTAATTAAATGTCTTGTATTTAACTTGGTGGGTAGAGCTATACTAACTTGACAGATGGAAGTCTGGTCACCGCAGAGACTGAAAGACTGAATTAAATTAAATGCTCAATAACCATGCAAGTAATTTCAGATGAAGACCTACATTTTGTCCTTCATTATGGTTTGGCACGCATGGTTTCTGGAAGCAGAAAACCAGTTGAGCTGCTTGCATAGCTCACATTTCAGGGAGGGCCATAAATGCAATTGACGTCATGCGCGTCTCTACCAGAAGTTATAACCTGGAAATATAACTACCGTTAGCTATTATGTCAGTGGAAGTCTGCCCAGTCCAGGTTGCCCAAAGTCAACTGGGTTAGGTTCTAGCTCGCTTACGTATTTCTACCTATGCTATATATAATATTTCAATATTGATTTTATTATTATAATTACGCAGCCGCGTAGGGCCCTGATCTGATAAAACCCATCGCTTATGTGCATGTGCAACGTGCGCTCCATTTATGGCACACACCAATGAATGACTCTACTTTGCGGTGATTGATGCTTTGCGGCATGCAATTTGTGCGTAAACAAGGGCGCCAAGCAAAATGTAAAAAAGACGGAAAATTAAACAAAAAACAAAAAAAGAAACAAACAATCTCGAGGTAAGTGCGGCGGATGTTGGGGCCTTGTGTTTATATTGAGAATAGCAACTTACGTTGTCCACGTTGTTGAGGGACAACACAGGAGACGTTATGGGGCTATGTTTTCGTGTTATTTACTTATGTATTTATTGTTTCATTTATAATAGGTTTGGCACCAATGTGCTAACAGTATTATGTGTTGTGGCAGTCACGACGCAGTCAAAAATTTTTTTATTTTATATTTCTTTATTTTGACGTAAAGTACACTCTTGTTTTACCTAAGACCAATGCTGGCAAGTCAACAGTCACCACACCATACATGGTCATGGTGCCACATCAATACCCAAAATTATCACCCTGGATCAACTAAAAAACATAATGGCAAACAACAAAACAACCAAAAGAAGGATCAAAGAACTACAACCAACTGAAAATGCGTATTTCACACACTATTCCCATCCCAAGTGCCACAAAGCATGCTGGGAGTGTCTCGGCCTCCCAGCGACGTAGTTACTAATTTGGCATCAACACTAATAATAATAATACTGATAATAATAATAATAATAATAATAATACACTATTGCTACATGATACATTTGATCATGGGGTGTAGTCCTGACTTGACCTGGTTATAAAGGATCCAATGCTAGAGTGGTGCTGTTTTTGCAATGACAAAAAGTATAAATGCAGAGATTGCTGCAGTCACATTGACATGATGGGCTTTAGATTCATCAATCACAGCATGGTTGGTGCTGCTGACCAGCTTGAGGGTCAACAAAAGAAAATTTGCTTAGGGACCCCGAAGACCAGCAATATTTCCAATTTTGTGATCACAATGGACTATAATACTCCTCTCCCTTCTTAGTTAGAGGTGAACAGTTTACATTTTGCATTTCTTGCTGAGATTTATTGCTGATGCACATGATTCTTCAGCATGTACATCCGTAACAGCTGAAAATAAAAAAATATATGAGTACTGTATTTGGTCTTAAAAAGGTGTAGATTAAAACATCAGCCTCTTATTGTTTTACGTGACTAAAAAAAGTGATGCTGATAATTTCTGAAACAGCTGACAAATGAAATAAAAACACCAAGTATTTCTGTGAATATAGGAGGTATCTACCGTCATGCCTCAGAAACAGCAGCGCAGCACATCGGGATCCAGGAAGAGTTGTTTTGTTTACGTTGCTTTTATTTTGACATACAAACGAAAATGAGGAACAGTAAATAATTTAAGTGTCCTATAAGTTATTGTACGATAGAATTTACCAGGATGTGTAATGCTGGAGTCGCTGCACTTCTGTGTAGCACATGATGGACAGCTCACAATTTCTTCACTTGAAACGGTCGGAAAATGTCCATCTAGAAAAGCTGTAAATCAAACTACATGCCCGAAAAAAGGTCAGAGTTCACTCTTCGATTAAATGGGCCATTAATAATGTCTTTTTAACATTTATTTAGGTCCAAATCATTCTAAATGCAATGCTTCATGATTTAGGTAATTTTTTTCCTGTACGTAAAGGCAATGTTTATGTTCAAACTAAATATCACAGGGGAGTAAAAAAATAAATAAAATATATCTATATATATATTTTCTGAAAATATCAGTGGCGGGCAGTGCATTTCACACGTAAGCCTTCAGTGAAGTCATACTCAGTCCGACTTGAATCCGAATCAGAATAAGAAAGCCCTTTATTGTCATTGTACTCAGTGTGCAACGAGATTAGAATAATAATCATAATGCCATCATTTATGACTCTACAGCTGGGGAAATAATATACTGCTAACTACTGTAGTGTATGTGCAATTACACTATTGAAGGATGGCGGGAAACAAAGCATGTTCCCCAGGGTCACACGAGCATTGCACCGCGCCCCCCGAGGGGGGCCCGCCCCACTATTTGAGAAGCACTGGTGTAAGGCCAGCGAAAGACTCACTGAAACCAATTCGTGATCTGATTGGCTATGGCAAATGTCGATCAACTCTTGTTTCTGAAGGCCTAGGACGACTAGCGCGTGCTACTGGTATTGTGAAATCTGCCTGGCAACACGAGCGAGCTGAATTCTGATTGAATAAAAATTCTCACTCAAATTACAACACAAGGATAGAATATGACATCAATGTGAAGAATATGATCACGATTTCTTGATTATGTTGGGCCAGCAGAGAAGGCCTTTAAGGTCTTGACGACCCACCATTGGTAAATATATCCACTATCCTGTTTTATGAATACTTCAATTGAGAGACTTCGCAGGTAACTATTTTCAGTGCAATGTAGCCATTAAACACATGAGCTCACACAATTTGTGTTTCTGCTACTAATTACTACAACAGATAAACTGAATGACAATATTTATATATATTTTCACGGCCAAAAGACGCGCCGTAACAAAGGGCACAGCGTCAGTGTGTGCTATTTCTGTATTTAACACACACTGGGCGCATCTCACTATGAGAAGCATGCTGCATGCTAGCTGGTGCATGCTAGCTGGCGCATGCTAGCTGGCGCATGCTAGCTGGCGCATGCTAGCTAGACACACACAGTCAATTATGCACACAGTGGCCTCAGATTTTAACCAGAAGCACTCTGAAAAGCCCTTAGGGGGAAGAGGCCCGTTGCTCGTATACAGATCTATGGGATGCTTCGAAGTCCTCTTTGCCCATAAAGCGCTATTGAGCTAGCTCTCTCTAATTAGCCGTACAGTTAGCGGAAAGTTTTTAGCACAACAGTTAAAGCATTCCAGGACACGTTCATTTACGCCGCTGTTCATCGTCCGTCAAGCCGCAAGCAATTTCGTCTGAGCAGGTAAACTACCGGAATCGTACTGAGCCAGAATCGATTCCTTGTTTTTTTTTTACTTTGTATCCTGCTTCACTTAATCGGATGCATTCCACTCTCTCTTCCATGGTCATTAACGTTCTTCTTTATTTGGGTGACATGATCTACAGACGAATCTACAAACTCACGCCAAAGAAGCCATTTACATGTTCCTGTTTTGGATCAGCAGCACGGTAGCCGACTGATTAGCACGATGGCCTCACAGTGGGAGACAGCATCGGTCGTGGGTTCAATCCTGGCTCCAGCCATCCTGTGTGGCGTTTGCATGTTCTCCCCGTGCCTGCGTGGGTTTCCTCCGGGTACTCTGGTATCCTCCCACATTCCAAAAACATGCATGGTAGGTCGATTGAACACTCTAAATTGCCCCTAGGTATGAGTGTGAGCGTGAATAGTTCGTCTCTGCGTGTCCTGCGATTGGCTGGCAACCAATTCAGGGTGTCCCCCGCCTACTGCCCAAAGATAGCTGGGATAGGCTCCAGAGCCCCGCGCGACCCTAGTATGGAGAAGCGGTATAGATAATGGATGGATGGATGGATGTTTTGGATCAGTTCATGGCGGAGCGGTCCAAGTTTTTATGTTGTATTAAGCGGGAACTGCTTGATTTTGCGCTACTGTGGGCTTCGCTTTGGAGTCCAGGTTCCAGATGTCGAAATTTCCGTTGTGAGGAATTGATCGTTAATGTCATATAGTAGTAGCAAATTCCCTTGAATCTTTTGGATGTTTTTGCAGTATTTTCAGATGATTTGTCCCATGATCAAAAATTTAGACCTAATTTCCTCCAAATGACTGCAAGAAAAATCCTAACACTCAACTGGTTAAAACCTGAACAACCCACAGTTGCACAATGGATACAGAATTTAATAAATATATTCAATGGAACAATTGATGGTGCAAATGCAGATGAGGACTTTTACTTTCAAAGAAGATGAAAACCGATCTTGGACCTTGTTCGATATTGATACCTTGTGTATGTATATGTTTTTTTCCTCTCTTACCTTGTCTTCGTAATAAAAATTGTTTGTCAAGGCCCATATTGGGACAACTACTGATATGATGTTGTCAATTTTGACAATAAAAGTAAAAAAAAAAAAAGACATTAGAATGAGAAGGCTTTTATGTTAGATCTTAGACAGTAAAATTATATGCTGTGCTGTATATTTTTTAGGGATGTCCTGCTCATCTGATTGGAAATTGGTGGGGGGGAAATATCGTATTAAAAAAACAATAATAAGTATTTGGGCTTTTATGTAATATTTGATGTCACTAAATGTAATTCTATTCCACTTAAATGTTGTCATCACGAACAAACACCCAATCAACATTCCTCCTGTCAAGATCACACTTTAGGGCTTGGTTCTCTGTCAAAAGTTGGTCTCTCATCAGCTGGCTCACAAACTTCACTCCACCCTCTGGCTCTCATCTCTTTGTGGTGCCGTCTGCGCTTCTTTTGACGCGTCATTGACTGCTTACTCATCCATCTATTCATTATCCAAGCCGCTTTTCCTTTTAAGGGTCGTGGGCAGTAGGTGGGATACACCCTGAATTGTTTGCCAGCCAATTGCACGGCACACAAAGACAAACAACCACTCGCGTTCACAATCACGCTTTGGGACAGTTTAGAGCAGGCATCACCAAATGGCGGACCGCGGTCCGGATGGTTCGGACCGGACCCATGGCCAATCTATGATGAATTTTTTTTCAGGGCGCATTCGCAAACGTTGGCGCTGCAATTCTAGTAAATACGGAAAAGGCGTCACTGATTTGAGCCAATCAAATCTTTTGTTTACGATCCACTGCCAATTGCGCAGCAGACCGGAAAAGAGTGCAGCTGACAGTATGCATTGCTTAAAAGTTAGCGAGGTCGATGCGTCTTGTTTTAAATTAATGTACAGAGAAATTTAGTTTTGTTCTGGCTGCAGCCAATTCAAAACAAGTGTGCATCACATGCTCCGAAACCGTCGCTACGTTGCGAAGCGCCACTACGAAACAAAGCACCGCCCTTTTGTGCACAGTTATCCGCTGACGTTTGAGGTGAGCGCAGGCAAAAACATCAAACTTCGAGTGCAGTACAACAGATTTTTACATTTTTGTTTACATCCCAGCGGCATGCAAACGAATATTCAGTAAAAGTATCATGGATTTTGGGGAAACATAAAAAAACGTACAAGTGATGGGGAGGTTGTGAAGGAGTGCTTAAATACGGTTGCACAAACATTATTTAAAGGAAAACACAAAGCCCAGATGTGTGAAATAATCTACCAAATCCCAATGGCCCTGACTCCTTTCCAACCCAGATTTAAGTCACTGGCAGGGCAGTCACAAACTCATTTTTCTCATTAAGAGAAGTTAAAAAAATATTCAAAAGAAAAAGTGGTGTCAAAGCTCATTTTGAATTAGTTTTTCATGAGGACAGCCATTTTTATCGATTGTGTACTGAACATGTTGACCTGTTTTACTTGGATAATTAGGCTTTCCGTTTTTTTAGGCTGATAAACTCTTTGATTTAAGAAAAAAAAGGTAAAAGATGTTAACTCAATGCATATATTTCTGCAGGAGATATTTTACAGTTTTTTTCTGGAAGTGATAAACTTAAGTTCCTGGAGCCGCATTTTCTTGAATGTGAAATAAACGCCTTATATTTGTTTGACTGGCAAAGGTGTTTAATGGGAACATTGCTAAATATTTAGTATATAAGTGCGTCTGTTGAAAATGACTAAATATTGAAACTATATAAAAATGTGAACATGGGCTAGACATTTCGGGAAGTTGGACTTTGGTTCGGACCTTTTAATTGGAAGAAATTTTCGTTGTGGACCTCTGTGACTTTTGATTGACTACCTCTGGTTTAGAGCATCCAATCAACCTAACATGTATGCATGTCTTCAGAACGTGGGAGGAAACAAGGTGTGCCCGGCCAAAACCCACGCAGGCACGGGGTGAACATGCGAACTCCACACAGGAGGGCCGGAGCCAGAATCGAACCCCACACATCTGTACTGTGAGGCCATCCTGTTAACCAGTACCCACCATGCCGCTGGTCAGTCTCATCCAATTTAGGTGTATTCTCTGTCCTGACATCTCCCCTGCTATAAAAAGAAAAAAGGGAGGTGTTACTCGGTGGTTACCCAACTAAAAAAAAAAACAGCATAGACCAACATAGGTGCTTACCACCGTATCGTCGCTGTCCGGCGGAAACGTCGCGTGTCCAAATACGGTCTATTTAAAGCAGTGAAAATAGCTTAAAAACAAGCACAAACGCTATTACAATGCCACCTCTGAATGTAACTTATGTTTGAGAAGTGTAGCAGAAGTGTGTCAAAACGACTTCAGTTTCCTCGTTCTACGGCAGGTGTGTGGAGTAAATGTCTCTATTTCACATCTGGGTGTTTTTTTTTTCCAGACAATGAGTGAAAATAATAGAAAAATGTTCATAGGATAAAGTTGCTTTGTTTGTTTAAAATCTATCCATGTGATGCTTCGTTGCAGAAGGTCCCTCGACCGTGTGTCACGAAGATACACGTCTGTTTCATAATATCCACTTAATAGACGAGACTAGTTGGCTTATTGTTTAATTTATTGGAACACTCATGGCTTTAGACTTTTAGGAAGGCGTTTTTGAAGATATTGCCAGACAAGACTTGCATATTTTTAATGAAAGATGAATAGGTTGTGTGATAGAGGGAGGCTCCTATCTGGAACATTGTAACAACAGAGATGACTCAGAATCAGAATCAGAATCAGAAATCCCTTTATTGTCATTGTACTCAAGTGTGCAACGAGATTAGAGAGCTCCCCTCTCCAGTGCAATACAACAATAATTCAGATAAATATATAAATTAGATAAGAGAATAGTTAGTGCTATGGAAAATAATACTGAATAGGATATACAAAAACACATCACGTCGCTGTTCTGCAAAGTAAGGGTGGTCATGTGTGTGTGTGAGAGTTTAGAATGGAGATGGCTCTTGGAAAGAAACTGTTTCTCAGTCTATTTGTCCTTGATTTGATGCACCTGTAGCGCCTGCCAGAGGGCATCAGGTCAAACAGGTGTGAGTTTGGGTGGGTATTGTCTTTGACTCCTTTGACATTCAATTTTAAATGCCAAAGAAAAGGGAGGAACCTGGAAACCATTATTGTGCAAGGGCGGCTCTGTTTGACATTAAAACTAATTGCACAAAATAATAGGGCTGAGCTAAGTACAATTGAATGCCTGGAACTTGAGTTACTCTAGATGGAGGATCAGTCAGGCTGTGGTCGATGAACAAGAGGCACTAGTCTATTTAATGACGACTGATGGTCTACAACTCTATCTAATACAATAGAGATGTAAAAACCTTATCCACCCTTTATCAGGTTAAACCCAACCAGTGCACATGCTTCACTTGTTTTGACTGCACATTTGACAAGTTAGACTATCTTCCAGAATTTCACTCTCATCACATTCATATTAGCGAGAGTTGCCTTGTGCCCGGCTTAAAGCAAGGTTCCTGCATTATCCAATTTATATTCAATTATTACCAGCCAAAACTTGCCTTATAATGGCCCAAGACTTTGTATTTCAGTTAAAATAGTGAACATGTAAATATGATGTTTTTAAAACTTACATTATTTTGGGATCATAAAATGAAAAGCTCAAATGCAACAGCAGACATTTGTTATGAATTGAGTAAAATTAATTTTGAATGAAACAAATTTGTTATTCAAGGTATTCTAAGTTAATATTAAATAAAGAAACAAAAACAATAAACAAATTGGAAAAAGTCTTTCAACATTTCAAAGACATGTCGTTGTCTGTGTTTATTGTTTTTGGTTTTGGACTTTAGTTTTGCACTTTAATATTGTTGTTTAGCGCTCTCTACCACACCCTCCAAATGGACTCCAGGAAGGCTGGGTACACGGAACTGCTGTTTGGTGCATAGGCACAAACAACAATCATCACCTGTACCTCAGAAATCAGAAACCTCACATAAGCTTGTTTCTTCATTCGTTTTTAAATCAGCCATGCAAAGGCTAATAATTTTTTTGTTTTCAGATGTTAAAATGGGCCAGAGTGGAGATGTCCATATATATTTTTGGGCTGGTTGGTCCTGTTATTTTGACATTATTAGCGACGTATTTACAATGACTGAATGAGATTGGTCAATCATGTGACTCCCACCAAGACATAGAGGGAGGGGAGGGGGCTTGACCATATCCCTCATTTCTTGTGGGCAGTTTTGAGGTCATTACTTTTTGTGTTTACATCTCCAAAACAATGGATGAATTAAATTGTTAAAATTTAAAATACAAGCTAACATCATTTTCTTGATTAAAAAAAAAAAATCATAAATTGAGCTCGTTGTCGAAAACCCATCCCAGCTGATTGATCCCTTTTCATGCCAGTTAGCGCCCTTGTATACACATGCGTGGTGAGGCATGAAACAGCCATATGACTGGCTGCCCTTTAAATCATTCAAGTGGCAAATTTTACAACAGATGATAGGTGTGAGTCTTTTTTTCTGGCAGCTATATCGATAGCATAAAACTGGGAGGGCTGACAATGATTGAATTAAATTTCATGAGCACTACCGAACCCCCTTTGCAATTAAACGGTAGCTCAGGATCGGCGCAATGAATACCCCTGCTCTAATGGAACTCATGTTTGTTGCATATTTGCAATGCAGGTTGTGAATGGAACTGGGGAAAAAAGGAGAAAAGCCAACAAAGCGCCACACAATCAGAAATCAGATCCCATTGTTCCCTTCAAAGAGAGAAATACACCAGATATGTTTCATGACATCATCTAGCTTGGACTGTGCAATGGAATGATCATATGTCACGCTTCCTTTCAAGCACAATTGATATTGTTTTGTCTCTGAGTTAATGAGAAATAATCAAATAATGGGCATAGACATCTTAAGGATGTACGTGATTCATTTTTGATTCCCTAATTACACAGGCTCATGCTTATTGTCAGTGGCGATGACATTTGCAGTAAAATGTATCTTGTATTTGTCGGGTTCTGAAATCAAACCCAGGAGTTCTTTGGTTTTCTAGCTTTGGGAAACGCAAGATGGAACAATCCTGTGATAACACGTCTCCTCGTAGGTGAGGCTTTTGTTTTGTCGACCTTATCTGCTTTTGTACTTGAACTTGTTTCCAAAGCTCACTGCCTCAAAGGAATTCAAATGATGTGAAGTATTGTTACAACCACAAAGAATAATCTCACCGCTATGACTTCAGTTAATGACAAAACAACTTCTGATTATCTTTAATTATGTGTATGTTTAATAAATTCCAATGAGTAGATTGTTCCTTGGAACGAATGGATCCACCCATTCAAGTATTTAAGGCTGCAGAGTTTTGCAATGATCACCCAGGCGATCTACAGGAGCACCTGTACTGTAAGCATTTTCATGATTTTCCTTGCATGTTATCATTTGTTCAACTAAGCTTACTCTCTTTGGAATAATTGTGTACTCAGAGTTGTGACTTGTTCAATGTGTTAGATTAGGCCTCTCTGGCGCATATGGTTAGAGAGGTGATTTGAGACCTTGTGACCTTTCTCTTGCTTTTACTTGGCTTCCCTTCTCTATAACACCCTGGGCACACATATTAGTTGACCTCAGTTCATACCGTGGGGTCACACATTGTCACACGGGTTAGGGAAAGTTGCCCCTCACTGTGGGTGGGCAGCCAAGGCAGTGTAGGGACCATGTTGGACAGGTTACACCTTCTTGCACAGTGTATCAGGCACGACGACCGTGTCTCGATCTCATGGTGGTTGTTAGGTTTGGTGCGGGGTGTGACTTTGCCTAGGCCGTGTGACAATGTTTGACCCTACAGTCTAGAGGACTAATCTAACAAATACTTGTTATGTAATTTTTATTTATTTTTTTTTAAAGAAAAATCCCTCATTTGCTGTGAAATATGCTTCCAATGACGATGAAATGGGTAATGTATAAATCTTTTCCCATTTAAGAGTGTTACATTCAACATAAAAAGTATACAGCATCTAATACTGCATGTTCTCCAGCAGTTGGGTATTGCTCTTGTGCTCCTGCATACTGGTAAGATCTTTTTGAAGAAATGCTACCTCGACACAATGCTTCTGTTAAACATGTTTTCTGTCAGACATATTTTTACACATGTCCGCATGCACACACACACGCACGCGCACCATTTGATAACTTAAAAAAACAAACTTTAAACATAAGCATCTTTTTGTGTATGTATTTTTCTAGGAAACCACGTGCAAGCCAACGGCAAAAGTAAGCATGCTACTCACTTTGTTCATTCTTCATATAGCTATGGAATGAGGTCTCAAACTTAAAAAACATAACACCTACTACAGGTTGGACTCACATACGTGGATAGAAATCCTGTACATATAATGTAAATCTTTGAGGTGACATTTATTGTCATGCACTTTCATCTTTTTCTCATTGGTCAAATGTGGTTCACGTTGCTTTTAACCACATCTTGTTTTAAGCTTCTTTTGTAATCCATGTACTTTGTCAAACGGATTTCATAAGTCGTGTTCCATTCTACATTCACTCCAATTCCACCTCCTGTCTCCTGGACAAAAGAGAAAGAATGCTGGACAAAATGGTTTGATCGCGACAACCCCGGAGCAATGGGAGACTTTGAGACTCTTGAGGACCTGCGCCTTGAAAACCCGATGGAAATCTGCCATGTACCAATTCAAATTGATGTTCGGACTGTATCTGGGGGCAGTGTGGCTTCAACAGGCGAGACGATCTATGCGTGAGTACTGAATGCAGCACGAATATACACACCTGTTACATTTGTTATTAGCTGGAGTGCACTTACTACATTCAGGACGTTAGTTTATGAAAAACAATCGTTTCCACAAAGTGGCATTCGTTTGTCAACATTGTCAGACAATATTTAAAAGGCTTGTTACTGGAGAATGGAACACACTGAATACAGTTTTAAGTCATGGCTGTGAAAAAAATGGGGGTTGGGGGGAGACGGAGCAAGAAAGAGATGGCGAGAGAGAGAGAGAGCGAGAGAGAGAGAGGCGGCTGCGTAGAGTAAGTCACGTGTGTGAGTCTACAGTAAAGTGGACTTTCATCGTTGTTGGCTAAAGTGTTCATCCAGGACTCTTTTAGAAACGTGAACAGTCAGAGTTGGTCAGTTTAAGTGGACTACTCAACAGAAGACCTACGTTCCTGGAATTATGCGCTAATACAGAGGCTAATCGGTGCACTTGGACGTTCCTAAGAAGCTAACGATAAAATAGTAAGTAAGGCCTGCGTGGATTCAGAAGTTGCTGAGGACAACCAGGACCTGGCCGGTTAACACAGAGTGGTGGACTGAGAGGTCTTGGCTGACATCTTGGAATATCATCTCTTGCTTTCCTCTTTCTTGCCGTCTGGACCATTGGAGTGAACCTGCTTCATTAGACGCTATCCTGAAGTCATCATGTATTAAGCATGTTTCTCACATGCATAATCATTTGCATAGTTTGTAAATACCTTATGACATAATTCAAAGTGTTTTCATTCGTCATTTAGATAAATGGTACTGTTAGAACATAATGCTGAGATTCATATCGCATTAAAAACTGCAAAATCATTCAGTGTGCAACTTCATACTGTATACTGTAGTTGGATAACGGAAAAAGAAAATCTGGTGGTGCTTTGCAAAATAATGATGGGTAACGCTTTATAATAAGGTATTCACAAATTATGTGCAAATGATTATTCATGTCAGAAACATGCTTCGAAAATTATGACTTAAGTATTTACAAATGCTTAGCAACTGCTTATTAGTGTGTACTTATTAGAAAGTGTTACCAAAAGTTTTTGACCTCGTTACTTTCTGAAGTCTAAACAGAAGACAGTCAACTCCACCTGTCCACCGAGCAGTAGAAAAGTGAAGTTTAAATTTATCTGTGGGGACATGACAACCTATGTGCCCCAAGGCTGAACGATATTAGGAAAAAATTGTATTGCAATTTTTTTTCTGACAGATATGACAAAAAATGTCAATATACCATTAAAAACGAAAGCTATTACTGTAATAAGGCCGACACGAAATAGGTTTTTGTGAGGGGGGCAGTTTTTTCTCAAGTTTTTAAAAACTATTTTCTGTCAAGTATAATTTTGGATTCATGTGTAATTGTGTATCTATTTACGTCAATAAAATAATTGTCCCTCAGCAAAGCTAAATTGATTAAAATTAGTCACTTTGAGATTATTGTGTAGATCTCAAAACTCAGTACTCTGAGGTGCACAAAAGTGCAAATTATTATTCGCAAGATAAAATAATATCAAATACAATTCAATATAATATTATTTAAACAGCAGAGTTCACAACAGCTGGAGCTGAAACAAATATACGTTTGACATCGAACCTCAACGTCAAGATGATGGCCATTTCCGTGTGATGATCTGAGAGCCTCTGCTAAATTGCTAATGTAGCCATCAACTTATTTTATGTATAGATACGTATTGATTGAAATACATTTCTGATCATAGCTGCTGGCTCTCCACCCTAACGCAGTTCTAGTCAGACTTCTGTTAAAAGTCGACTGTACACCTAAGTACTTTTTTTGGGTTGTTTCCGACGCTGTATTTCACTTTTGCGATTGGCATGCTTAGCGACCCTTCATTTGCCTCCTCGTTTGAAATGCCGCTTGTTGCTGGGGTTGTTTATTTGTCACCACGCAGTTCGTTAGTGCGGTTGTGCGCAGACTTGCATATAGTACAAATAAAGTCCATACTGCGGCGGCGCAAGATAGCCTGGTGCCGAGCATTCAAGCAAATTACTTTCGGGTAGGGCTGGGCGATATAACCTCAAATCAATATCGCAATAAATTGAGCAATTTTACCTCGATAACGATAAATGCCCGATAAATTCCCCCCCGTTTTTTTTTAATTGATCAACTGGTACACATTACTTTCAATGAAAAATAAAAGTACAAAAATCATTTGTATAAACATTCCGAATAGCTTGCTTTGCATGACTTGAACAATGTCACAAAGAACAGAAGAAAAGGAAAACCTCTCACAAAATCTTTTTCTGCAAATAGATTGCGCCAAGATGCTGTAATGCCATGTGCAAAGGCCAAGATTTGTGTAAAGCTCTCTTGTAAACAATATAAAAAATGCCATGTGCAAAGGAGCTTGTCGCCTGTAAACAAAATGCTAAATAAAATGAAAGAAATGTCAATGAAATGCCAATGCCAAATAAACAAGTGTGCATCTTCAGGAAAATGTGCCATCTCGAGTACTCAAGCTCAAACAGGGATCCATGTTGCGACTCAACCACAAGTCGGATGTGGATGCAAAATACTTGAGATGTCTAAGCTCCCGTCCCGATGTTGTCCATATTGTGAAGTACGGTTGGCGACAAATATTTTCGTACCTCTTGCCGGCTACTTTAAATCCCTTGCGCCCCACTGTAGCTAGCAGAGCTCTATCTTTAGCTATGTGCTAAGCTATCGCGTCCACCAATTAGACGTTCTCTCGTAGGGTGTCGCCTCCATTCTGGGCTGTTATCACTTGTCCAACCTTGCTTCTCACTTTGAACTTTTAGCGCAAGCTCCAAGTCAACAGCATGGTTGTGTTGTGGGTGGTGAAAAGGTTGGACGCTCTGTTTTGGGCGCTTATGACGCA
>NC_142397.1:21725833-21775833 GCF_059441095.1 Idiotropiscis lumnitzeri | reverse complement strand
TAATCTCAACCGTTCACACTTAGCTGCGAACCGCTCCAGTGAGAGTTGGAGATCACGGCTTGAAGAAGCCAACACTACCACATCATATGTAAAAAAAACAATACTGAGGCCACCAACCCAGACCCCCTCATTTGCCTGGGCTGCGCCAAGAAATTGTGTCCATATGAACAGAATCAGTGACAAAGGGCAGCCTTGGCAGAGACCAACCCTCACTGCAAATAAATTCTACTTACTGTCGGCAATGCGGACCAAACTCTGACATTGGTGGTACAGGAACCAAAGAGCTTGTATTAGTGCGCTCGGTACCTCGTACTCCTGAAGCACTCCACACAGAACACCCTGAGGGACACGGTCGAACGCCTTCTACAAGTCCACAAAACACATGTAGACTGGTTGTGCGAACTCCCATGCACCCTTGAGTGTAAAGCTGGTCCACTGTTCCGTGGCCCGGATAAAAAACACACCTCCTGAATCTGAGATTCAACTGCCCAACGGACCCTCCTATCTAGAACCCCCAAATAGACCTTACCAGGGAGGCTGAGTAGTGTGATTCATCTGTAATTGGAACACACCCTCTGGTTCCCCTTTTTAAACAGGAGGACCACCATCCCTGTCTGCCAATCCAGAGGCACTATCCTCAATGTCCATGCAATGTTTTAGAGGCGTCAGCCATGACAGCCCCACAACATCCAGAGCATTTAGGAACTACGGGGCTTTGACACAGAGGACCTTGTTAACCACTTTGGTTACTTATACTCCCGAGATAGGCAAATCTACCTCTTTGTCTTCAGGCTATCCTTCCTCAATGGAAGGCGTGTCCGGGGAATTAAGGAGTATTCTCCCCACCGATTCACAAGGTCCACACTATAAACTCAGATAATGGTGTACTGCTTCCCTCTCCTGTGATGCCGGATGGGGGACCAGGATTTCCTCCTCCCACGCCCAGGTTTTTGCTCCGGCGACTGCCAAAGCTGCATTCCGCTTTGCCAGCTGCTACCTGATAGCTGTCCCGCACGCCATAAAGGCCCGATAGGTCTCTTTCTTCAACTTCACAGCATCCCTACCGCCGGTGACCACCAGCTGGTTTTGGGATTGCCATGACAACAGGCACCAACCACCTTACAGCCACATCTCTGGTCAGCTACCTCAACAATGGAGGCATGAAACATGGCCCACTCGGAGTCAATGTCCACTCCTTCTCCCAACATGGGCAAAGTTCTCCCGGACGTGGGTGTTGAAACTCTTTCTGACAGGGGACTCTGCCAGTCGTTCCCAGCAAACTCCAATACGTTTGGGTCTGCTGGGTTGGACCGACATCACCCCACCATTGAAGCCAACATACCACCAGGTGGTGATCAGTTGACAGCTCCACCCCTCTCTTTATCTGGGTGTCCAAAACGTGTGGCTGTAAATCCCATGATACAGCTCCAAAGTCGGTCATCGAACTGCAACCTAGGGTGTCATGGTGCCAAGTACACATAATTTTTGAATATGGTGTTTGTTATGGGCAAACCATGACAGCACAGAAAACTAGTAACAGAACGCCACTCGGGTTCAGTTCGGGGGGGGGGGCGTTCCTCCCAATCACACCCTTACAGGTCTCACTGTCGTTGCCTACATGAGCTTTGCAATCCCCCAGAATAAGGGCATCCCCGGAGGGAGTGCTCTCCAGTACACCCTCCAGGGACCCCAAAAATGGTGGGTACTGTGAACTGTTGTTTGGTGCATAAGCACAAACAGCAGCCGTCCCCGCACCCTAAGATGGAGGGGTGAACCCCAATGTACAAGCGTCAATTCGGGGGGGGGGGGGGTCAATAAGTATGACCACACCTGCTTGGCATCTCTTACATTGGGCAACACCAGAGTGGAGGAGTCTCCAACCCCTCTCAAGAGGACTGGTATAAGAGCCCAAGTTGTGTGTGGAGGCGAGCCCGACTATATTTAGTCGGAACTTCTCTGTCCCCCACATCAGCTTGAGCTCCTTCCCTGCCAGAGACGTGACATTCCATGTCCCAAGAGCTAGTTTCTGTAGCCGGGGATAGGAGTGCCATGGTCCTTGCCTCTTTCCGCCACCTGACTCACAGAGCATCCGACCCATTTGGCCCCTCCCACAGGTGGTGAGGCCATGGTAAGGTGGACCCTCGTAGCCATTTCAGGCTGAGCCCAGCCAGGCCTCATGGGTGTAGGCTCAGCCACCAGGAGGTCACCAACAAGTTCCACCTCCAGGCCTGGCTCCAGAGATGGGTCACAGTGACCCGCGTCCAGGCAAGGTGAAATGAGGTCCAATAATTCTGTTCTTCATCAGGGGCCTTATGTAGACCACGCATCAAAACAGTTCAAAATTATAGCGGTCAAGTACGCTGTGCTTGACATTACAGAAACAGAAGTAGACTCGCTAGGGTCCACCCATGACTTTGGCAGGTAAACTGCCAAATCTCCCCTCAATGTTGTTGGACGTGCATGTGACATTGATAATTGGAGACCGCATTGCACCGCCAATCGTGCATCAGTGTGAGACTCACAACTAGCCCATATTATATTTTTTAAATGATTATGATTGTAATCGTGCCCTGCATTTGGCTGGCAACCAGTTCAGGGTGTACCCCGCCTACTGCCTGAAGATAGCTGGGATAGGCTCCAGCACCCCCCGCAACCCTAGTGAGGAGAAGCGGTACAGAAAATGGATGGATGGATGGATGATTGTAATCCATCATGATTCAGAGGGATTGTCCCACACTGGTGTCATATTGATGAATTGAACTAGTCCATTGCTACCGCAAGAAATGACGATGCACTAGTTTTTACGCCGAGCTCAGACTATCTTACCAAATTCTCGGATGAGTCCGGTGGGAGGCAACAACACAGCCACAAGCCTGCTAGACTAGACTTAAAACTGACACGAAAATGAAATTCCGACCATTTGAACATCAAGTGCACAGGCACTAGTCTACCAAAGTATGGCCCTATATGCTAATTAAACATCACAGGTCACATTCAGTTCCTTCATGTAAACGGCATACATTTTGGAGTCAGTTTTGAAAATAAATTTAGATGCTTTTACATTTGAAACCAAGAAAACAATAAAATTTACCACATTTTATCTTCTTTTGTGAATGCATTTCGTTAGTGTGCATGACACCGTGGTTCGATCGAGACAATCCTGGAGGGACGGGAGACTTCGAGTTACTCGAGAAACTCCAGTTTGAAAACCCAAATGAAATCTGCCCATTTCCACTCGACATTGAGGTCAAAACTGTCGCTGGAAATAGTTTGTCTTCAACAGGGGATGTCATTGCTGTGTAAGTACGACATCGACCACAAATGTACACATTCATTTATGGGAGTCAAGCAAGCATACCGCTAAATTGTATTCTCCTGTTGAGGTAGACATGTAAACTACTATTCATTGTGATCAGATCTGCTAGGTTTATTTAAGAACTTCAATTTCCCACAAAATACATGTACACTGAGTGTAAAGGCCAATTGAAGGTTATTACATTGTTTTGATACGATTCTTGTGACTCCTCTCATTTCTGCAGAGTAGACGCGACTACTGGATTTGTCTGTAAAAATGATGACCAGAAGGGAGGATCTTGCTCTGATTATCAAGTTCGTTTCACATGTCCCATAGATTTCTGCAAAGAACATGGTAATCGTGTAATCAATATTTCAACTTTACATTTAAAGTAATCACAAGTTGTGATAAACTCATGACAAAACAAACCAAGTAATCTGTGAAAAATGCTGATTAAAATAATTTCCCAAATATATTGATGTGGAAAGCTAGATATCAGTTTTACAGCTGTTCAAAATTAATTTTCTATCAGTCTTTTATTCACCAACCCTTGCAATGTACCTCCTTTTGTGATTTCTCCAGAATGCTGGACTCAGTGGTTTGATCGAGACAACCCCACTGGTGCTGGCGACTATGAGACTCTTGCTGAGCTTCGTCACGAATATCCATATTCTATCTGCACGGCACCATTTCAAATTGAAGTTGAAACTCTACATGGCTTCAGTGTGGCTGCAACGGGGGATGTGATTCAAGTGTAAGTACTCAATCCACCACTGATTAACACTTTCTTTTTCTTCTGCATATCTATTACATCTCATCTAGCATGTATTACATTTTTGTGAGAAAAGCATTAATACCAAAAATAATAAATACATATCTTGAGCAAATGGTTGAAGGCAAATTAATTAAAACAGTTGCTGTATTTATAGCTGAACCAACTGTAGAGGATACAAGATTGAGCTAATTTTGTTTTTCAACAGAGCTGACGCCCAGACAGGATTCATATGTGAAAATTACGATCAGAAGCATGGCATTTGCGCAGATTATCATGTTCGTTTCCGGTGTCCTCTTGATTTCTGCAAACCACCAGGTAACCATGGTTAAATTGTTCCTTGGTCAAATGAAAGTCAAAGTGAAAAGAGAAACAGTCATTGCCAATGCCTTCGGGCATTCTTAAAAACAGGTTGTACTCATTGAAACCACTCACAAAGTGGCTTAATTAGAAGTGCACATGAGACATACGTACTGTAGGTTAATAGACACATCTGGTATTGTCTCAATATTGTTTACTGGCACAGACTGTAAACGAGGGCTGGGCGATAAACTGAAAATTTACCGTTACCGAAATGTATTACAATAACCGACATCATTTTGCCCATGTCAGTAAATTTGGTGTTAAAAAACAAAGAAAAATCTTTTCTGTCTGCGGCTATGTTAATGCCCCTTTAAGACGGACGGCTACAGCGCGTGTAGTCACGTGACTCCACTCATCTGAACAAGAAAGAAAACTGACCACGCGGTCGTAGCTGGCGATTCAAATCAAGAAGCGGCTGACACGACTGAAGAAGAAGTAACGTTAGTTGAAGTTGTTCCTGTTGCGCTTGTCCCAAAAAGAAATCTGTTGTTTGGAAATATTTTGGGTTCCGTGAAGACGATGTTTGAGCAAAAGAACACGAACGACAAAGTGCGTCGTAATCACCCAAAAAACAACACACGCATGCTGTTGACTTGGAACTTGTGCTAAAAGTTCAAAGTGAGAAGCAAGGTTCGACAAGTGACAACAGCCCAGAATGGAGGCGACACCCTACGAGAGAACGTCTAATTGGTGGACGCGATAGCTTAGCACATAGCTAAAGATATAGCTCCTCTAGATACAGTGGAGTGCTCGGGATTTAAACGCCTCATGAAAGTAGGTAACAAGAGGTACAAAAATATTTGACGCACACCGTACTTCCCAATATGAGCAACATCTGGATGTCAAGTATTTTGCGTCCACATTCGACTTGTGGTCGAGTCGCAACATGGATCCCTGTTTGAGCCTGACTGTGCATTACATAGACGACAAGTGGCGACTGCGCGTCAGAGTACTTGAGACGGTACATTTTCCTGATGATGCACACTTGTTTATTTGGCATTGGCATTTCATTGACTTTTTTAAATTTTATTTGGCATTTTGTTTACAGGCGACTAGCTCCTTTGCAGATGGTATTATTCATATTGTTTACAAGAGACCTTTACACAAATGTAGGCCTTTGCACATGTCATTACAACATCTTGGCGCAATCTATTTGCAGAAAAAGATTTTGCGAGAGGTACCCCTTTTCTCCTGTTCTTTGTGACATTGTTCAAGTCATGCAAAGCAAGCTATTTGCAATGTTTATAATGATTTGTTATTTCTCATTGAAAGTAATGTGTACCAGTTGGTCAATAAAAAAAAAGCAGTTAATATGCATTTCCTGCATTTATTTTGATTTTGGTCCACGGGGGGAATTCATCTTGCATTTATCGTCATTGAGGTAAAATTGCTCAATTTATCGGGATATTGATTTGAGGTCATATCGCCCAGCCCCTCCTGTAAACTGTTTTTCAATAATTTATGGTATATTTACCAGGTTTTATTTTTGAGGAGTGCTTTGTGTTAGGGATTTTGTCTGTGTTAAATTTGGATTTTTCTTATAATTTCTTTTGCTCTAACTTGGTTTAGTTAGAAAATACTTGTAATTTGACTTGAGCACATCAAAATGATTAACACTAAGGTTAAAAGTAAACAACAAAAATGTCCTCAAATGTTAGCTCCATAAATGAATGCCGTTTTGAAAAGTAGTGTAAATTATTTTTATGTATTGCCAATCCGACACTATATTATCATGACTTTTCTTGGAATTACACAATTTTCACATTTTCAGCCTTCAACATCGGTTTGTATGGTATTTGGTGAGAAAGTCTGCTAAAACATAGTGTGTTGAGTATGTCACCGGACAATTGTTGTTCATTTTGAACTAATTATGGTCACCAACCAATCTTCTTCCTATTCTTGGACAATTGCTTCAGAATGTTGGACTGCGTGGTTTGATATTGACAACCCCAGAAAAGGAGGCGACTTTGAAAAGATATGTAAAATCCGGGAGAAATTCCCATCCAAAATGTGTGATATGCCATCTTCCATTGAGGCCCGCACAAAATCTGGAGCCAGTGTGGATTCAACAGGCGATGTGATTCATGTGTGAGTAGCAGAGACACAGCAAGGCTTCATGTACATTGTCTTGGAAAAAAGAAACCACTAACTCACAGCCATGAAGTGAACAATTAAGGTGCCTGGAAGAGATGAATTCTCAGGTCAAAAAAATAAAGTTGAGAATGAGTAAGCACAATGCACTGATTGACCTCTAACTCTCCATGCAGAGCTGACGCAGTAACAGGTTTCATCTGTAGAAATAAAGACCAGAAGGAAGGGCGTTGTGCTGATTACGAAGTGCGCTTTAAGTGCCCCCTTAACTTCTGCCATATGGATGGTAAGTCAATAGTCATATTTAGATACATACATATAAAGATTTGAAACATTCATTCATCAAAAGAATCATATTATTGTCCACCAAACAGTGTGCTACACCCAATGGTTTAACAACGACAACCCGTATGGAGTAGGAGACTTTGAGCTTCTTTCTCACCTGAAGCCACAGAATCTTGATATCTGCAAGCACCCTCTCGACATCGAAGTTGCCACTGCCAATGAGGATTATCCTTTTCAGCACACCGGCCAAATACCCTACATGTTAGTTGGCTTCATGAGAAAATCAATACTCTAGAGTGTGTCTGTTTTCCCTGCACCAACTAACCAGTGATCATCTGTTGTCTTTGAATGATCTTTAGGATATTTAAGTTGGTTGTTGAAATTGGTCAGAATGGAGCTTGAAAAGAACTTTCGTGTCAATAGATTTAGTGCTCTCATATGTTGGTGTGAACTCTCCAGGGATGTTTCGTTTTAAATGAACCCTAATATGAAAATTCAACCACATTCTGATATATTTTGCAGAGCATACTGTTTGGCTAATGCATTTTCATTTTTTTTTTCCAGATATAGTGCCACTGAGGGATTTGCCTGTCGCAACGAAGACCAGGAAGAGAAACAATGCCTTGACTATAAAGTTCGTTTTGGATGTCCTTGCAAATGAAGTGCAGTCTAATCAAATTATGCATAATAGGGGTTAACAATTTTAGGAAAAATTTGTATTGAGATTTTTCTGAAAGATATTGCGATTTCAATTTAATTCGCGATTTTCTTTAAAATGTACAGTGACATTTACAAACATGACAAAAAATGCCATTATACCATGAAAAACAATAAATTAATTAAATTACTGTTGTAATTCAAAGACACCAAAAAGGTGTTGTGTGGGGGGCAGTTTTTTCCTCAAGTTTTTAAAAACTACTTTCTGTCCAGTATAATTTTGGATTCATCTGTAATTGCGCATATAACTGCATCAATAAAATCTGTGTCAATCAGCAACGCTGAATCGATTAAAATATATAATTTTGAAACCTATTATTGTGTAGATCTCAAAACTCAGTACTCTTTGGAGCAAAACAGCAAATATTATTGATGCGATAAATAAATATTTAATATACGTTTGACATCAAGGCTCTTCGTCATGATGACGTCACCCGTTTACGTCTTCTGGTCTGAGTCCGTCTGCTAAATTGTTCATGTAGCCGTTGTCTTATTTTATGTCTAAATAGTATTGATTGTAATGCAACATTTCTGTTCATAGCTGATGGCACTCTGCCCTAACACAGTTCTAGCCAGACTTCTGTTGTAAGTCGACTGTAGACCTAAGCACTTATTTGAGTCAAATCCGTGTTTTACTTTAGCAATTAGCATGTTTAGCCACTCCTCGTTTAAAATGCTACTTGGTAGTGGGGTCGTTTATTTGTCACCACGGAGGAGATGATCGGCGTCAAGCAGCTCATTGCTGCTACTGCCGTGCACGGACTTGCATTCATTGAAATAAATTACTTCCGTGATTATGTGAGACAGCAGGATGCTTTTTTCTTTTTTTTTTTTTAATCAGTACAGCGCTGGTTCGCCTGACCTGCTTTGTGAACATGGGTCACACACCGCAGCTTTGACGATCTCGAAATTGTTATTGAAAGAAATGTCAAATATATGACAAAGATTCTCTAAGTCGTAAAAAGCCTATAGGTCAAGGTTAAAACAGATGGATTAACATTTGATTCCAACATATCTTCAAACATCTTCAATTCATGCGCGAGATCCACAGGTTGTTGATGACGGAGACGGTATCTTATCACATCGTTAAACAGGGTGAATATGGTGGGTACATGACCTACACTTAGCTCATTTTCCCAATTATCCCAAATATTTTGAAACGTGTCGATCAAACCCGACCAACTCAAAAATATGACATGTTGCACAAACGATTCCCAAGGCTCCTGAAAAATCGTCAAAGACATGGCACGTACGTTTTTGCATAAACAATAAAAAATTTTCAATGAAAGGGTCTTTATCATCGGGATTATATGTAATTGTTCTATTTATTATATCTGCCCATCCATAGCTTCTATAGCCAAAAATTGATAACTTTCTCAACACATTACCCATTTTTATTCAAAGTTAATATTTTCTATAAGATATTCTTCGAAACTATCAGGTTGATCACGGTATATCATAAGACGGACGTTCTCATCCAATGTAAGGCGGTCCGGTAAGTTCTGTACGAGTGTTAACTCCACCATTAAGATCTCTGCAACTCTTTTGACTGTTTCTTTATCCGTTTTTACAGAACACAAATTTAACAAGTAGTGAATACACTGTAAAAACTTTCTACCGCAAAGGATTGGCATGATGCGATCATATTGTTGTCTTAGATAATAATTACGTCCTAGGTATGTATAGCTATGCAAACAGCCCCGTTTTTTGTGATACTTTATCAAAAAGCGTCTGACCATGTAAACAATCGCCGCTTTAACAACTATTACGACATCCATATCAACCCATCCCTTAGGAGGAACATCTCATGACATATGTTGTACATCATCCTCGGAAATAGGGGCAGGTCCGGGACCAGGTTCGATGGCGGTTTGAACCTTAGAGGGCTCAATCAAACTGTTTGAGAGCTCTTGTTCGGACCAAGTAGGTAGTCGTACCTGCTTGATTTGTGGAGATTCTGCTTGGTCGGACCAACTGGGCAGCTGGACCTCCTCGGTTTGTGAAGATTCTGCCGACGATGCGGGGGTCATCGGAGGTGTCGACGGCGGAGTCGGGGAAACGGGACGGCTCCACCCTGAATATGATGAGTCGCCAGTGTTGTACGAGGATACAGCAGAGGTAGGTAAGGTTCCCGTGCCGCACACCCATAAGGAGTATGATGGCACAGACTGGTCCTCGTCTGTTTTTGTAAAGGTTCCAACCTGGTCTACATTTGTACAGGCGTCAACCTGGTCCATGTTTGCAGTTGTCAGGGTCTCTACTTCAACAACCGTAGTCATATCATGGTTGCTTGTAGGTTCATCCACATCGCTATCTGCAGTACAAAGATACTTTTATTAAATATTATATAGCTATTGATTATAGAAATATAGTTAAGGATTAGTTGCATCATTTACCTGAAGAAATTTCTGCAATGTTGTTAGAAACCTGATCAGGTGCCGTGGTGGTTGTCACCCTTCTTGGTGTGATGTCCATGGCCAGGCGGCGTCTTGTTCTGAACGTCTTCATTTTTAGAGTAGGTCTGGCTCTTCAGCCGGAAAAATTGGTTTGTCTGTGCAGAGCGTGACTTGGGCTTTGGTTGCATTGAGACTGGGGGCGGGATATGATAGGAGGGGATGTGCTTTTTTTTGACAGAAGCATAATTCTATGGGTCGGGCGGGCGGGTTTGTCTATGCTTACACACACACAACCACAACTTGGGTGTCGTCCTGCTGTTCAACTATAGATAGGAAATACGTGAAAACATGTCGGGCATGTTTGCAAAGATGACTTGGGGGTGTCTACAGCCAACTTAGAATACAGACAAGATGATGTTCCTCCTTGAAATGTAAAATAATTGATTAAATATTACCTTAATATCTTAGCTGCTATTTCTTAACCTAAACACATGTTTTTTAACCTAACTACATAATATTTCTTAGCCGTATGCTGTTTCTTAGCTGCATGCTATTTATTTTATATATATTATAATATATAATATTATATATATATATAATATATATATATAATATATTCTAATATCTAATATTTCTTTGCTTAGCTGTATGAACTACAAACATGGGGGTTGCCTAGCTGCATACTATTTTCTTAACCTAGCTGTATGCTATTTTCTTAGCTTTATTCTATTTCTTAACCTAGCTGTATGCTATTTCTTAGCTGTATGGACTACAAACATGGACTACAAACATGGGGGATGCTGGAAGTAGGAAGGATGTGACAGAGGGAAATAGGAGTGTGCTAGGGGCAGGAGGCGGGAGGGGTGGAGACATCAGACTTCATTTATGACAGATGCGTGATTCTGTAGGGTGGGGAAATATTAGAGGGGTGTGGAAATATTTGATAAAAGCGTGATTCTGTAGGGTGGGGTTAATTTAAAAAAAGCGTGATTCTTATATCTCTTATAAGGAATCCATGGTGGGCCGTGCATTTCACACGTAGGCCTTCAGTAAAGACCTACTTAGTCCGACTTGAATAAACACTCATAATACCATAATTTATGACACCACGGCTGGACAAATAATATACAGAAACACGCTTACACAGTACTGAGTGTTGGACAACCTAGCTTCTCTTGAAAGGTCCGTCTTGAAAATGGCCTCGCAAGTGTATCAGTGTATTTAGAAAAAAAAACATTAACAAGGTTTATTCATTTATTTATTTTTTTTGTAAATTCGGCGGGCCAGATTAAAACGTTGTGGCCCCCGGGCAGTAGTTTGCTCACGGCTGCTCTATAGAGACACAGACAGGACGTTAGACGCCCAATAATAATGCTGAAAATGTGGCCAAGGCATTCCACCTGACTGCTTTGGCCGTTGAAGAAAAGGCGTTAGTTTAGGTTGTTTACCATTTCAAACAAAAGACAGAATCAAAGATTCCAGAGATTTGACGAATGGCGGACCAGAGCAGGAAGCCACTGAAATTAAAACGAAAATTTGGGGAGCAACATAATTTTGTGTTTATAAGGGGCAGTAACAATAGAGACCACTTTGACAAAAGCTACTTTAATGCTCAAGTAATGGGAGAAAAATAGCTATGAACAGGTTTTGAAAATAGTAAATGGTCTTTCACTTGTATAGCACCTTTCCACTTATTAAGGCCCTCCAAGCACTTCACAATGCTGTCACATCTACCTGCTGATGACATACCATCAGGAGCAACAGGGGGTTCAGTATCTTAAGTACATTTTGACAATGTCACGGGGATCAATTCCGCAATCATTTGGTTGGGAAACGACCAACATATCCAAATTGCTCATTCACTCAAGTCGAAAGCAACCATGAATTGAGCTTTGATGACTCATCGTTAATCAGAAACAGTTTGCTTTTGTCTAGTTTTATTTTATAACCGGACAATTTTCCAAAAGCATCCAAAGCTCGTAGTATTGCAGGTAATGACCTAAGTGGGTCAGACACATCGAACAGCTAATCATCAGCGTAAAGCGAGACCCGATGTTCAAAACAACCCCTATGAATACCCTGCAAAAATTGAGTGCCTCAATTGCTAAGGCAAATAATAGGGGGCTTAAAGGACAGCTTTGCCTCATTCCACGCTACAGTTTGAAATATTCTGAATATTGGCCATTTGTTAAAGCTGAAGCCAAAGGGGATACATACAATTGTATCCATGAGCACAATAAAAGGCCAAAGAAAAACTATTCAAATGAAAAAAAACCCCAACTAATTCCCTATCAAATGCCTTTTCGGAATCCATAGAGACCACACATTTAGCCTGATGATTGTTGGATGTGTAGATAATGTCAAACAAATGTTGAATATAATAAAAGGAATGGTGATTTTTAACAAAACCAGTCTGGTCAGGTGAGATAATACTGAGAAGCACCTTTTCCAACCGACGTGCCAGCAGCTTTGACAAAATCTTCACGTGACTGTTCAACAAACAGAGGCTTATAAGAGATGCAGTCTAATGGGTCTTTGTCCTTCTTTAACGACAGAGAGATACAAGCCTGATGACACGTAGAGGGAAGGGCAGCTATCCCAAGCGAATCACTAAAAATTAAACTCCAGAGATCATCCATAAATGTTTAAAAAAAAATCAGTAGAGACAGTGTTGTTTTCCTCAACGATGACAAAAATATTTCGTTAATGACCACTTTTTTTCCCATGACGACAACGAGACGATGACGAATAAATGTGGCTCTGATAACAAAAACATGAATTAGCGTACATGAATTTTCGGTGATGGGACGAGACAGGACGAAATTACAATACAATACACAACAACTTTATTTATATAACGCATTTTACAACAGCTGGAGCCATGATATTGTTAACGTGTGGTCCGTCAGATGGTCAAAATTCATGACATCCCTTCCTACATGTAATCTGTCTTTCAAAAAATTGAAATGCTGGTGCAACCTATCCTTGTTAGGGCACGCCCACCGCCAGGACAAGCAGACAGGGCACATGCAGTGAGTGAGAAATGGTAAGGTAGGGGAAACGCCAGCCAAGCTCCTCTGCATTAGCACTAGTCATTTTGAAGAGAAGCGAATCAAGCTCCGTAGGCTACTTGGTTCTGATAAGAACAGCATGTGTTACAAGTGAAGGAGACATGTTTGATAGAGTTTGTACTTGAACAAGTCTATTTTGTAATAACGTTTTTGTTTCCATTATTTATGTTGCTTTAAGTGAAATAAAGCCGGGAAAATCTTTACCTAAACCCTGACCAATTGACATGTCATTTGCAATCAACAGCAAATGGCAAAATAGCTGCCCACGGAGATGGATTAAAACAGGTGTATTTTGTTGCTTAATTCATATTACACAATCAATCAGAATGCTGTGTTTAGAGTAGTGGAGACAGATAGAATATAATATTGTACGGGAATTTTTCTTATCTGACCTCATCTCTGACAGGGGCCCGCAGTTTACGTCCCTGCTCTTAACTGCAGTCACTGAGGGTGAAGCGGTAAAGCCGCGCTACACCTGCGAGGCAATGGGCTCTCTCAAGGAGGCCCGAATGAGCTGGTTTACAGCCAGCTACTGTGTGTCTCTGGGAATTCTTCCCAGATGCAGTACTATCCGAATTTTTTTCTGGGTTCCTTCATCTCGCCACGGTCTCCCGCAGTCCTATGTGGCCGCGGACCTATCATTAGCCAAGTCTACATCTACATCGTTTGCCATGACAGCCTTCGGACCCTGCTGCAGCCACCCTTTGAGGGACTCTTCTGGGTGGTGTAGGCAGAGGATTAGAGCTTTTTGGTGGACATTGGAACAAACCATAGCGGATCACAATATACCGCCTCCTGTTCAAGTGGATGTTCTACTGCGACACAGCTTGAGAACAAATCACATGACAACCCAGGCAACAGGTGAGCCATGATTGGTTGTTAGCTGAGCCCTTAGGTACTCTGACGTAAGCGGCAAAGGCTGCCCCGAGATGGATTAAAAACAGGTAGATCTTGCTACTTACATTTTGCTGCCAAAATGGTTGTATTTTTTTCTGACTGTTCTTTTCAACTAGCAGAAAAATGGCAAAAAACAAAAACAAAAAACAAACAAAAAAAAGGTGACAGGTTGAAAACGTATTTAAACAATGAAAAACGTATACCACTCTTGGTTGAAAAAAAATTGTTTGCTCCACCCCCACCTCTGCTTTTGAGCAGCCAGCAGAGCGTGATCTGAGCAGAGCTGTCCATACCTTCCCGTATAGAGCAGGACTTCCCTAGCCTGGCAAGCCAAAGACATTGAGAAAGTGAGTTATAGACCAACCCCCTAACCATGGCTGGGCCTTGGTTACAAACAGTCTAAATTAATTTCAACGTCACTCTTTGGTGGATGAAGACGATCCTCTTAACATTCAAAATGGTGTCTGGGAGAGACAGTTTGTTTCATTCAGCATTAAATGACCAGCAACAGAGCGCCGCGCCCCCCCCCCCCCCCCCCAACATCTCGTCCTCTCTGTGATTGATTCCTTCGAAATGTCTGTTTGCTCAGGTTTGCACTGATTCAGAAGTACCAGAGCTTAATGCGACGACCCAGCAGACCCAATTGCTGGTACAGCGATGAGTCTGGATTTCCAGGCCAGTGATACCCAACCCTGTACCGGACCATGGAGCATCTGGGACCGGGCCGTTGATGGCTTTTGGGGCCGAACTAGGAGCTGCAATTTACTGTACTGTTCACCAACTCAAGATCAAGCTATGGAGAGCAAAACAATTTATTACTAACACTGGATAGCTCAATTTGTATATTATTATACAGAACCTAACTGCTTTACAAAAACAAAATGATACAATATCACATATATATACAGTGTAGTAAATATAACATCTCAAATTGTACACAAAGTATTTACAGCTGTCACACTTACTGCATTAAAAACTCAACTCAAACTAGTACACTACTGACATTGATTTTGCATAACATCAAATAAAACATGCCACGTTTTTAGATTTTCTTTCCAAACCGATGACCATTTTTAAATTAGTGCAAGTCAACCACTTGGTTAAGACGTTACGGATACATCATCCTCCGAATTTTCTTTCATACAAATCAAGAACTCAAAACAATCTGGGAACATGTGGCTCAAACAAAACTGTTTTTAAAACTGTTCTGGACATTTTTTAGATTATGGGGAAATGGACAATTTTGAGAACTTTTTGGGGAGCACTGCAAGCAAATTGAAAAGCAAATGAGATCAATATGTTCAATTTTATGGTGACAATGAAAGAAGAGATGATCAAATCACTTGTTCAAGTCAGCCTCTGCCAAATTAAATCTCAAGTACCTCAAGTGAAATCGTGAACACATTTTGGAGATTAAGATTAAGATGAACATTTGGTCCACAGAATAATAATCATAAAAAAAAACTCTTCCCTAATTTCAATTTATATACCATTCACAATTATACTAATGCATGAAGAGACAGCATTTTTTTACTTCTAAAATCTAAAAAAAAAAAGAAAAGGATCTCCCGTAGTTGTGTCAAGACAGATATTTAATAATTTCCTTCAAATTAATGCGTTTAATATCAATGTCATCTTAACTTCACAAATTTGTTGTAATAACTAAGGATGGGCATCAAGATGGAACAGAGTCAAACTCCTCAATTGCAACCCCAAAAAATAACCTTCGCTATGGATAAGATGAGCGACATCTATGAAGATTTCTCCAAGCATCATTACACTAAAAAATTTCTCTCTAATAAAAGTTTAAAATAATTTGCTATTTTTTTTAAGAAAATGAGAAGTGTCCTCTTTGTTGTTGGTGTTTTTTTTTTTTGCTTTATAATAAATTGGTTTGAAGCATACTGAGAGTTTGTGGAGGCCAGTTGTCACCCTAGATTATACAAATAAGAGCTTGATTATTGCCTAACATTTTGTTGTCACCGTGTAAACAAATTAAAAGTGTACCTTGCTGAGATACTAAGATCACGCAACAAAACAAAAAAAAAAAAAAATAAAGGTTAGGCAAGATAAACACTCAGCTCAGAGCTATTTACAAAGTTGCGTTCCCCGTGAACAGTATTTGTGTTGCACTATCTAGCTGTACAGGATTAAATACTTCTCAGGCAATCGGGTATATGGATGATTGTATAGCTGATGATCACTGGAGGCCAGTTGTGATGGCACCTCAGTAATTAGTACCTGTTCTTTGTCCCCCACGAGGTTTGACATTTACAAATTGTACACACTGAAAATCCTGACAAAGGCACACCATGGAGAAAACGTCAACATCTTCCTTAACATCAGGACAAGTTGTTTTAGTCTGTCTCTGCAAAACATGTACATGACTTCTGCGTCCGAGCAGGACCGGCGGGAAGGTCTGTTATTACAGAATACGTTTGGTCCATGACGCCATTTCATCGGACGAAGGCCAAAGGACGAACTTTTTAGGAGGGCAAGAAGTGTCCCATGCAACCTTTTACAGTTCAAACTAGACTCGTATTAGGGTCTTCGTTTTGTATGGGCATCTTTGAGGACTTCCAGCTGAGCTTGAGCTGAGCTTCTCTTTCACCAGACGTTGTGGTGAACGTTCGAAAATTACCTCAAGCAGCACAATAGTTAAGCTAATATTACCTCACCTGTCCCGCAAAAGCAACTTTGATGAAGGGGGAGGATTTCAAACAGTAAAAATGTGGTAAAAATTTAAATGCAGCATGAGGCCAGTTTTGGCAGACGGGTGAGGTTTTAGAGGAGGGCAGGGAGGGAGAAGCGCCGACGGGGATTCTATGGACCATCAAACGATCTTTTTGATGCTAGTTCTCTTGAAGCTGCCGGAGCTGCGTTGCTTCTGCACCTGGCTGGCCGAGCCGTGGCGAGTGCGACCACCACTGGTCAGAGCTGAGCTGGGGGACAACTGGACATTCTCTTTATCCACACCTAAAGACAGATAGAGGGAGGGATTAATTACACATACCAGTGTCTACGCATGGCAGCAGATGAATAAAGTGATATCAAGTGAACAATCAAAATACACAGTTTAGGAACAAATGAACCATCATTATACGCAGTACAGTGAACCCTCGGTTATCGCGGTTAATGGGGACCGAGACCACCCGCGAAAACTGAAAATCCGCGAAGTAGCGGCGCACCTTCAAAAATGCTTAAAAAAAAAAAAATAATATATATATATATATATATATATACGGGTAGAGGGAGAGAGAGTGAAATTCATGTTATAACAAAAAAAATATATATATTATTAAAACGTATTATTTTTTTATTCCCCAGCCATTATTTTTGTATTTATTCAATTATTTTTGTATTTATTTAATTACTGCGACTTTTACCTGCTGGTACGCCGTCCGGTGTGCTCTGTGAAATGAAAGGTGGCATTCTTCATTTATTTATTTATTTATTCATAACTGACAGCCTCGCACTCCGCTCGTGCCCGGGCGGAAGAGGTGCTCCTCTTCGACTTAATTGTCACGCACGCCGGACCTGCTCCCCCGAAGCGTGTCTCCGTTCGGTTGAACTCTGTTTCATTTCGCCCCGCTCGTGTCCCGGGCGGAAGTTGTTCCTCTTTGGCTTAACTGCCACGCACGCCGGCCGGTCTCCTCCGGAGCTCTCGCACGGTCCCGAACGGAGCGAAATGTCGCCCCGCTAGTGCCCGGGCGGAAGTTGTTCCTCTTCGGCTAAACTGCCACGCACGCTGGCCGGAGCTCTGGTACGGTCCGAACCGCGCGAAATGTTGTCCCAAATCGTGCCCGGGGGAACGTGCTCTTCTTCGTCCACTCTCCTCTTCGCCCACGCTCTTCTTCGGCGCACGCCGGCCGTCTAACCGCTCCAGCGCCCCGTCGTGCCGCTCGGCGAAACTACAATGCCCCCGAATATTTTTTAGACCCGCGAAGCACTGAACCCGCGAAAGGTGAACCGCGAAGTAGCGAGGGTTCACTGTACTTAGTTTTCCCCCCAAAACATTTGCGTGTACAATTTTACAAGAAGTGGTTGCGCAACAGGGTCTTCTTATCACAGGGAGTTCTGAGGTTATGACAGCATAACGCTCCGTCAGTGGCGACATAACCCGGTCGGAACATACCATATAGTCTATCATTAACGTGTGCCTTATCAGCAGAAAAGTCATGAATAACACTAAAGTTTTTGGATCAGAAATGAAAACAACTTCTAAGCCATACATACTGTCCAAACTAATCAATTGAAAAACAATAAGCACAGCAATTAATTTGTTGTCTATGACCACGTCAGGACTTTCATAAGGATCTATTTGTCCACTTCCTGTTTTTTGACATTTTTGGCATATTTCATCACACTAATGTGTTTCCATGCAGTCAAACCTTTCAAAACCCAAATATTGGCAACATTCAGGCTTTAACAGGGCATGATAAAACCCACTAAAGTCAGAATATGCTCATGAAGACGGTCCTCCGGTTACAAATGAGTTATGTTACACTGTTGGCAATGAAACCTGAATTTCAGCGTAAATCCAAATTAACTCTTTAACACCCCCTAAATCTGTCCCCAAAATGACCTGCACGCGCAGAAGACGAGACGAATCTCGCAACGTTGCGTTCATGTTCCTGTGGTCCAGTGTATATGGGCCATGGACGTATCTTTTTAAAAATCTCCTATCTACAGAGGAGTGATTCAGGAGGCAGTAAAAGTACAGTATTTAGGGAAAGTGAGTAGGGTGAAAGACATGAATAAGTGTTTTGATAGTATAATTCAGAAGCGGAAATATTTGCGTCATTATGTTGTCTGTGCCTTGCAGTTTAGACAGGACATGGACACCTTGCTGTAATTAATGGAACATTATTTCTGCTGTGAACCAGATAATCCCGCAAGTCAACATTCAGCCATCATACAAGGTTCTCGAGTGGCCAAGTCCAAGTCCAAACCACAATCCAGTTGTAGTACTGTACTGTATTTAGCCTGGGAAGCACTTAACTGTGACCACTTCATGGCCGCAGTTGGTGTCTTTGGATAAAAACAGAAAGCGGTAGAAGAACTGTGTTGAGTAGCATGGAGAGAAGAGGAGAGAATGGCAAAACGCAAGGGATCGGTCAATTACAAGCATCTCAGCCACAAGCAACATATTTGGCGTGTTAGACCAAAAATGTGCGAAAAGAATGACAATAGAGAGGCGAACATGCAACAGACACAGCGGGACGTCTACTGGAAATGCTACAGCATTCATGAATGACGTGTCAACAGTATGAGCCGAGCCGCATTTGAAAGAGATCATGTCATCTGACGAGGACTGACGAACTATACTGCGATCGATAAGAGCAGAGCTTCAGAAAAAATTTGAAGCTATGCGCAAAATCCCTTTGTAGCTAATATGTAGCATTTTGCTAAGGGTTTCTGAAAATGATTGAGAATATTCACCGTCAAGTCATGCTTCTGCAGATGTGCTATACCTGTACCATTATTAACAAAAAGTTCGATTGCAGTTGGTGCAGCATGCACAGATTGCCATCCCATGGTTCCATGTATTGCAAAGAGAGGTTAAAAAAATCATCATGCTTCACAGGAATACAACGCATCTATTTTTGGAAGCTAGCAGTAATGTGCGTGCACGCGTGTGACCTGGTGAGTGTTGCGAGGTGGCCAGTGAGGTCATGGAGTTTGACAGGTTGAGGTTGGCAGTGATGCTGAGCTGGCTCTGGCTGGTGGGGGGATAAGGGGACGTGGGCGTCCGTAGCTGCTCCTCCCCTCGCTCCTCCTCAGCTGCTGGCAGGTAGCTGTCAATCAATGCCTCCAGGAACTTGACGATCAGCTCGGCATAGTCTGGAATTTGGGTCTGCTGTGGGGTGGACATGCGTGTGGGGAGAGAACTTTGTTAACGCCACTTACTTCAATAAGTTTTTAAATAAGTTTTGATGAGACACCGTCATCCACAATTGCGTGTTGACAAATTACTCGCATACACCTCATCATTGTTTGATTATAAGTAAATCAGAAATCAGAAATCCCTTTGTCATTGTACTCAAGTGTGCAACGAGATTAGAGAGCTCCCCTCTCCAGTGCAATACGACAATAATAAATTTGATAAATAAGAGAATAGTTAGTGCAATGGAAAATAATACTGAATAGGGTATATATAATCACATCACGTTGCTGTTCTGCAAGGTAAGGGTGGTCGTGTGTGTGTGTGTGAGAGTTTAGAATGGAGATGGCTCTTGGAAAGAAACTGTTTCTCAGTCTATTGGTCCTTGATTTGATGCACCTGTAGCGCCTGCCAGAGGGCATCAGGTCGAACAGGTGTGAGTTTGGGTGGGTATTGTCTTTGACGATATTGAGAGCCCTGCTGAGGCACCGGGCGGTGTAGACGTCCGACAGTGAGGGGAGAGGGCAGCCAATAATCCTTTGCGCTGTTTTGACTGTCATCTGGAGCCTCACTCTGTCCGCCTCAGTGCAGCCGCTGTACCAGGTGGAGACACAGTACGTCAGCAGGCTCTCGATGGACGAGTGGTAGAAGGCCAGCAGCAGCTTCCTGTCCAGGTTGAATTTCCTGAGGACTCTCAGGAAGTGCAGACGCTGGTGGACCTTCTTTACCACTGCTGTGGTGTTGTGTGTCCAAGAAAGGTCATCGGAGATCTGTACTCCCGGGAACTTGAACGTGTGGACCCTCTCCACACACACGCCTTCGATGCAGAGGGGGGGGCGGCACCGTCTTGTTCCTCCTGAAGTCGATGACGATCTCCTTTGTTTTTGCAATGTTGAGTTGCAGTCTGTCGTCCTCGCACCAAGCCGTCAGTCTCTGGACCTCCTCTCTGTAGGCTGTCTTGTCACCTTCCGAGATCAGACCGACCACTGTCGTGTCGTCAGCAAACTTGACGATGGTGTTGTTACCGTGGGCCGGGCTGCAGTCGTAGGTGTAGAGGGCGTATAGGCGAGGGCTCAGCACGCATCCATGAGGGGAACCGGTGCTCAGCGTACGGGTGGAGGACGTGTAGGGGCCGAGCAACACAGTCTGGGGTCTGTTGGTATGAAAGCTTATTCTAATGCGTACAATAATAAAAGTACCTGAGGCCCTCTGCCTCATTGGGACCAGATTGGTAAAGAGGCTCAGTTACTATTACTAAGATGCAATTCTCACCTTTTGTCTCATATTCATCGATTGAGCAGAAACTCAAACGTCTTCATATTGACCGTGAATTGACCGTGCCATTGCAATATTTTTAAATGGGGACTGAATGTCCCAGTTAATGTTTTAAATGTATTTTCCACAGCTTGTGTAAGATTCTAGCAAGCAAAATATGTTAGTTGTATATGGTAGTTGGTCTAATTAACAAGTATAGCAAGAATCCCTCTTACCTTTGAGAAAGGACCAGCAAACCTCCAAAGTCCATTAAAACCAAAACCTGTTAAATGAAAGGAGATGAGCAAGGTCAATGTGAGGGGAGAAAGTGACAGACATTGTCGGTTTGTTGGAATATAACCGCTACTTCGAGCAATTGGGAAGAGATGAAGATGTGCGACCAATGATCTTACTTTGCAAATAGGAGGGCTGGTACTGTGGCGGTGACTCCTCATGATACACCACGCTCTGGACAATGCCATGTACAGGGTTTAGGAGGTTTGTGTCCTGGCACATGGACAGCACAGTGTTGATCTTGGAGTCCAGCAAGTTGTGTCTAAGCAGGAGAAATACACACATGCATGAACTTCATCGTAAACTAGATGCATGTTAAGGATGAAACCCCATGTGCAACTATGAGGTTTTATTCGGACAAATTAGTGTTAACGTTAGTGTATCTGCTTATTTGAGCTTGCTCAAATATGGAAGCAAACGCATGACATTCATTCCATGGAAATGTTTTCATAAGTAGAGTTTGTCGTAAAATTTAAAGATTTAAATCAGGATACACTTTCCCTTTTCATAAATACATGACTAAAACATGTTTAACTTTTGTCAGATAGTCTAACTTTTAGAGATGCTTCACTGTAGTCGTAAAACAGGCGGTGAGAGAACACAGCTTAAAAATTCATTAATCATAATTAATTGCAATTTAAACTCTCCCCAAAATATGCCCTATTTTATACATAGCACATTTTCACAACCATAGGGTGCACCGTATTTAAGGGCGCAGTCTCCGTTGCATGTGCTTTTTCTGTATTAAGCACATACAAAGGGCTCACCGTATTATTGGGCGGAGTTGAGTCAAGACATGCCCCACCGCTAAACAATAGCAAGCAAGCATGCTAGCATGTGGTTGGATTGAATGAGGTTTAAAAAGGCAAAACTGAGTTTGTCACATGTCTTTAGCAGTCCAGCAGGTGCTAGGGCAACTTAACAAGCAGTGAGTCAGACACATTGCCATGAACAGCACGTGATCACACAACTTAACTACTTACACAACTGGAAAAACCTTTGGGAAGACAACGCTCGCTTCAGCCAAATATTCATAAAGAATTCGCTGATCAAAGTCATCTGTGGTATATTTAACCTGGGTGGCCTGGTAAAAACGAGAACATGGAACTTTTAGCAAAATAAGAGATACTGAATGACGAGTTCAGGACAATGTGCTTCCTCACCAACACAGTGAGAAGGAGGGCCTGGATCTTTGGGTCAGTTAGCACCTCCTCGTCCAGCAGAACATTAGACTCTGAAACAGACACTTTGCGAAGGTGGGAGTTTCCAATTCTTTGAGTCTCTGAAATTATGAATGACATGAAATAGGTCAGCAAACCATTCTGTACAATAAAGGAAACGCTCCCGGATGACATACCCATCTCATAATCGTTTTCGGCAACCCGCCTCATTTTAGGCGGTGTTGTCAGGCCTGATTCCATCTCTGATCTCTTTGGTGCTTTGGAGTCAGATATGAGATGATCGAAGCTCTTTCTGGTGCCTTCGAAACATGCAACCACAAGAAAATTTATTTACAATAAAGGGATGATAAACTTGGATAAAAGTGCATCATTCGCTCTGGATCAGGTTGTACCCAAAAGCTTCTTTGTAGTAGCTTGTGAGGGCTGACCCATGTCCAGACTCATTGACTTGCGTGTACGTGGGCTGATCTGCCCCACTGTGGGGTAATGATGAGCAGAAAGATAGCGCTCTGAAACCTGAGGGGATGTCCATGGTTGAGTTTCTCGTAGTGTTCTGTGAGGAAGAGGAAAAAAAGCCAATGACAAATGTCTGTCAAGAAAGGTGTTTTTGTCAACGATGACAAAAATATTCCCTTTTTTTCCATGACGATAACGAGACGATGACGAGCTAAACGTGGCTCTTTGATGACGAAAACATGACGTGATGTACATGACTTTTTGTTGACGAGACGAGACAGGATGGAATTTATAGCATGTGGTCTGTCAGATGTTCAAAATTTATGACATCCCTTCCTATTGTACGTGTAATTTGTCTTTCAAAAAAATTGCAACGCTGGTGTAACCTATCCTTCTTAGGGCACGCCCACCACCGGGACAGCATGCAGGGCACACGCGTCGCACGCAATAAGTGAGAGAGACGTAAGGAAGAGGATGATGCCAGCCAAGCTCCGCCCTCCGCATTAGTAAAAGAGTCATTTTGGAGAGAAGCGCTTTCCTAAAAGTGATTCAAGCTTGGTAGGCTACTTGGTTCTGATAACAGCAAGCTGTTACAAGTAAAGACGACGTGATAGAGTTTGTACTTGTGCTACTGTATTAGAACACGTCTACTACAAGTCTCGTTTGTTAAAATGTTTTTGTTTGGTTTATTTATGTTGCTTTAAGTGAACTAAAGCCACAACAGTTGCCAAATAAAATGTTTTGGTTCTCTGCTTATTTTGGAGCAAAGATCAATGATTCCTCTGGTTCCAATTTATCTCTTTGTAATGCATAATCCTTAGTAGTCGATCAGAAAGTCTTTGCTATTGGGTGGAGACCTTGTATGCCTAGTTTTAACTAAAATGGACTAAAACCTTTTTAAGTTTTCGTCAACTAAATTTGACAAAAACTAGTCTATAACCTATTTTTTTGAGGGGGGGGGGGTTTACGTCGACTAAAACTAGACTAAAAGTATCTTGAATAGGAATGACTAAATGTCACGAAAAAAATATGCATTTTCGTCCAAAAGACAGACTAAATCTCAAATGCCTGCCTCCACGAATGAGATGAGAAGCTTGGCGAAACGCTTGGCACGCATACACATCCCACATCCATGAAAATCACGCGCACACATACCTGTTATCACTGCCTTCGTTGGATTCCTACTTTCCCCCTTGACGAAAACTGAGCTGCGGAGAACGCAAAACTAAGCTGCTAGTCAGACTGGTTGTGACGCATTCCCCCTTTCTCCCTTTCATCCTTCCCATTCACTACTTGTGAAGTCTCGAGAACTGTTGTACATGCCTTTAATATACGCAGCACATGCTGAGTTTTTTTTTTCCCCAACGATTAAGCCATGCTCCCTTTCATGGAGATTGGTTAGTATTGGAAATATCTTTCCAAATTGAAGTGATAGAGTCAAATAATCAGTTTTAGGACCACCCGACAAAAAAAAAAAAAAAACAAAAAAACAAAGTAAAAACATTATATACTCTTTCAACTCGGAAACATAGCGTTCTATTTTACATAAAAAATAAGAGAAATAACAAATGTAAATTAACTACAGGCTGTAGTGCAAGCTATCAACAAGTTTCTGTCTCACAAGACATTGAGGTGAGTATTTATAACATGCTGGATCTTTTTCACCTGTGTAGTGTGTAGTGTATTTTGTCATGTTATGGTTGCTGGAGCGTGTGTGTGAAGCAAAGTGTCTGTCTGATGACTGTCAGATGTATGCCGCTCAAGGTGTTTTTTTATTTTATTTTTTTCTATGTGCCACTTATGTACACAAAAAGGTTTGACCGCGATGTCTCTGATGTTGAGCACACACACACAGACAGAGATTGTGTGCGTCGACTTGAGCCATGACAAATGAAAACACTTGCTCACCTGCAGCTGGGATCGCTTATGAGACTGGAGTAAGTGTCCATTGGTACGGGGTCTATTGAGAGGTCCGAAATCAGTAGCGACTTCCTGTGCTTGAGGCTGCAGCGACTCCGGACCTCCTCAGAAACAGTAAGTAGTGCTGCAAAGAACAACCGCATTAAGAGTTTTACTAATAAAAGGCAAACCTAAAAATGGACCCAAGTTGTTACATACCAGCCAAATAAGCCACACTCTGGGTATTGACTTCAAACTTGTCACATTTTAGGTGCTTGCTGATGAGAGCCAGCAGCGTGTGCAGGATTCTCACTGTTCTTGCTACTGTGGTCGCTGACGGATGTCTGTAACCTGAAAACACATGACCAAAAACACACAGACACCATAACCAATTGTATAGAAAATGTTAACCTATAGTGTTAATTGTTCAACTGATTCAACACACGTTCAATGGGTGTTCTGTGACACTGAAATGCCTACATGTGCAAAACAGTTGAAAATGAGCTTAGACATTTAGTGTTATTTACTTGTCTAGTCCATGTCCGGAACCCTGTCTCATGCACGTAGCATATGCTTGTCTCAAAGTTTAAGCCATGCAAGTCTAAGTATACACATACACGCACTAACCCCACCCCCCACACACACACCCCCCCCACGCACACGCACACGCACACATACGCTTTCACACACAACATAAATCCAACCTATATGCTACAGAAATGTCTCCGTTAATGATATTCACCCAGTGGGGGTTTTTACCTTTGAGTAGGTGGCCCACAAGTGCAAAGTTGAAGTTGGCACTGAAGTTGAGGCCAACAAAGTGATCCATTTGCTTACAGTGCCATTCCAAAGGACGCCTGATCTCCATGAACACCTCTTCTGGACTCTGAAGGAGACCAAAAAAAAAGCACATGTTGCTTAATCAATTCATTGAGCACCTGTCATAAAAAAAAGAAGAGGCACTCCAGCGTAATGGAGTGCCTTATTGGAACGGATTTCAACTTCAGTGGGCTCTCAATGTTTTGCCCTCTTGAACGGGAATCAGAACTTTCAACTTGAGTTCAACTTCAACCCAATTTAAAATGGCTCTCAGGGCTTCTGCGTGTTGTCAAGGAATAGGGGAATAGAAATTTATATTCAAGACCGTGTACAGTGTACATAGTGTCCATTTTAAAATGTCTTCTATACCAGGGCTCACCAATTCTGGTCTTCAAGGGCGCATATCCTGAATGTTTTCCATCTCTCCCTGCTGCAGCACACTCGATTCAAATGAGCTTGCTGATGAGCTGTCCATTTGAATCAAGTGTGTGGCAGCAAGGAGAGATGGATTACAGGCAGGAAAGTGGCCCTCGAGGACTGGAGCTGGTGACCCCTGTTCTATTCTATATGTGATAGTTGCAAAAAACAGAACAGTTGAAACTTTCAATTTTTGGTGATGACACAAATTCAAGGAGAGAACAAAAAGAAATGTGAGAGAACATTTCAAACAATAAGAGCAACTAAAAGATTCACAAAACAAATGAAAAAAAAAAAACAACAAATTGCATGCAAAACGTATGTAGTGCTCAGGATCACTTTGACATATTTAAGAACCAAATTGCAATTGATTTCTTCTCACTGACAGTGTAGCAACCTCGTTTTGAAACAAAATTGCTCAATCACACTGGGACTGTCAATTACGGCCTCTTGGCACTCTGCCGCTGAGGCGTTATTCAATGCCATTGTGCTGATTGAAGTAATACTTCATAAATGCAATTCATGCAGCGTGTAAACATTTTTAAAGCTTCCATGAAAAAAAAAAAAAAGGTCAAATGACGACTGGCAGTTTGACGGGCCTCCGTGGAAAGTAATATGCAGAAGCAGCTGTGAGCTGATCTGCTGTGTGAGTGAAAGTCCATTTTCTAACACACATCTCATTTTGATTTATCTATTAAAAGGCAATAAGATCCACAAAAGTGACAAAGTGCAAGTTCTGCAACATAATAAATGTGCGTATATTAGAAAGTTATTGAATCATGCTTTAAGTGTATATTACTATCAAGTTTCACCATCATAAAATCATCATACAATAAATAAAACAAAACAACAGTAGTGCTCTCTTCATAGCGTCCCCGGTCACAAAAAAATAAAAAAAAGAAACTTCTCAGAACTGTGAATTTAATTCTTCTTTTTTTTTTTTTTTAACCTTGTCATTGAAGACACGCATCGTGTCAAGAGTGTGGAGGTTCTGTTCCAGCAAAGCAGTTCCAGCAGAGTACAGGTTTACTTCATCCAACTGAAGTACAGCTACTGCCACCCAAAACAGAGCTTTATGCATAGGAGACTCCTGCGGTCAGAAAGACAGAGCATGGAGAAAGGAGGATGAAGTTTAAGTTGCTGACATTACAAAGCATATACTGTACCCATTTCTAGAAAAACTGGAAAAGATACATGAATGAATTGTTGAAATTCTGTCAAATTACAAAGTCAAATCGTTTATACATTCTTAAAACCCCTATCCCACTGAGGGGCAAACGCTTGCGAGTGTTGGCGAAGGTGGAAAATGCACGTCAGGGTTCGGTGCAGCATTTTAGATAAATCCCCTTGATTTGACAACTGTTTACAGTGGGGGCCTGGGACTTCACTGGAATGCCGGCCGCGGCGACAGTCAACAGACTTTTAGTCGGACAATCTGAAGCATACAGGGAACACGTTTTGATTGTTTGCAGATGTACATAAAAATAAATGATTAAAAAAAGTTAGCAAAAGAGAAGACCCGACCCGACCGTAATAATTGGAAGTTTGCCCACGCCCACGCCTGCGCTAACAAAAACAAGAACAAGCACAAGCGCTAGCGAGAAGCTAATGCTACTGTCTGCATCTGCACCATCTTGTCAAACATCTCAACAACAGACTCCATCGCGTGACTTTAGCGAAAAGGTTGCTACACATGGGAGCTGTGTGGACGCGGAAGTTGTTCGCCTTCGTAGGAGTGCTCATCGTCGTAAGCTTTTACTACTTGGAGATACTTTTCATACTTTTTATTATTTTTTGGATACAGTGACTGTTTGAAATTTTTAACCTACGGACACGCTCCCACCGGTGAGCCGGCCAACTGTCAAAAAGCTAGCATACTCCTGCCTCAGACTAGCCGCTGCTAGCCCGCCGTGCTGGGCCCGGTCACCGGACCCGGTTCATAATGGTGCAGGATGAGACAAACAAAACAATCTCTGACCTGACAGAGGAAGTCCATCGTCTGACGGAAGAACTCCATCAAAAAGAGTCCCTCATCTCGTCTTTCACGACCCGTTTCCCACAACTCTCCGCCGTCATTATGGATGGGCATTCCAGCGGAATCATGACAGCGGCGAGTATGACTGAGGGTCCACTGACGGACACTTTGAGATGGGATCCAGCTACCTGCCCAGGCCCATCCTGCTCAACACCACTCCATGGTACCACCTGGGTCGAGGTGGCGTCCCGCAGCCAGAGGAGCAAAGAACCATCTCCCTGCCCTCGATTGGTCATGAAGAATCGTTTTTCCGCCCTGGCAGCGGATTCTCCCACTGCTACACCCCTGCGGTCGGAGACGTCGGCCGTTGCATCTGACCCCAGGGCTGGGGTCCCAGGTGTTCCTTCGAATTCCCTGCCACTTACGCTGAATTCGGCCGGAGTGGGTAAGTCCACGCGTGGCCCGGTCGGCCGCTCTCGAGTGGGGCTGCTCAGGGACGCAGTGTCCCGGCACACGAGTGGGCCACAACATCGGCGCCACTCACCAGTCCCGTCCTCAGTTGCCACCCGGCCTGGGGAGCACGATTTAGGACAACGAGGTCGGGATTCTCTCCACAGAGTTCACGGTTCCCCTGGCACTCATTCTTCACATCCTCTGCACTCCCCAACCACCGTCATTGTTGAGGACAGCATCATTAAACACACACGCTACATTGGTACTATCACCCGCTGTTATCCCGGAGCCAATGTTACGGACATAGCTAACATCCTGCCCGATGTTGTTCTCTCTCTACCACCATCCATATCCCGGCTCGTGGGGACGAATGAAACAGTGCGCCCACAATCGGAGCAAACCAAGCGAGATTTTAATGTCCTTTTCGACTTGCTAAAAACTTGCGGTCTGTCGGTCTGGATAAGCGGCACTTTACCGTCGCTATCCCACGGCAGCAAGCGCTTTAGTCGTCTTTTGAGCCTAAACACATGGCTCATACGCACTTGCGGACATTTCGGTTTTGCTTTTATTGACAATTTTAACCTATTTTGGAACCGTCGTTCCTTTTACCAACCAGACGGTTTTCACCCGAGCTTCCTGGGTAGCTCGATTTTAGCAGCTAACATTCATCATGCAGTCATCAATCACGCTCCCAGCTGACTCCTTTGGACAAATCACTCAGCCTGTGTTCTCACGCCAAGCTCTACCACAAACCATTGCAATAACAACCTCACTACACCCACCTACAGGCCAATCTCAGTTCTCTGCAATAGCACTCCCAACAGGCCCCCACTATCATTACCACCCACATCGGACATTTTCACAATTCAAACCATCACTCGCAGACGCTTCCCTCCCTCACACAAACAAAGTGGTTTTAACAGTGACAATCTTTTACACGTTTACATTTCAAATCCATGCGACCATGAGCGCACGTCCAGCACAAACATTAACCGGCTCTGCTAAACGTGCGCTCCCTTTTAAACAAAATGTTTCTCATAAACGACCTGATTTTAGACAACAACCTTGAAGGTATTCTTTTATTTGAGACATTGCTAGGTACAGATGCGCCAGTTGCTCTCACCGAGGCTTGCCCACTGAATTTTATTTTTTTATTTTCGACCAGAGACTGTAAAAAGAGGAGGCGGGACTGCGTCAATTATAAAAACTTCTTATTTCAAAGGAAACTATTCTTAACAGGTATTTATCCTTTCAACACCATGCGTTTGTTATTAGCAGTCCTTCTATTCTCTGCGTCACACTTTATAGACTTCCTCATCACTCTACTTCTTTTATTCGTGAGTTTTCAGAGTTCTTATCGATTTTACATTCCACTTATAACATAATTTTAATAACTAGGGATTTTAATGTGCACGTTGACAATATCCACTATCCAGAGAATTTTTAAACCTTTTAAACTATTTTGATTTTACACAGCATGTCGCACAACCCACTCACAACAGAGGACACACCCTGGACCTGGTCATAACCTGCGGCCTGTCCGTTGGTGTGTCCTCTGTTGTTGACCTGGCTGTGTCAGACCACTACTGTGTATATTTTAACATCGCCAGTTTTAATCAACAAGCAGCCCCGGTGAGAACAGTGAAGAAATGCTACCTAACTTCTGAGGTGGCTGCAAATTTTATTGAGATTTTAAAGAGCACTCCTGCTGACATTTTACCTGCACCTTGTGATTTTATTGTTGATAATTTTAACAGGGTTTTAAAATCAACATTAGACTCCGTTGCTCATCTTTTAACAAAAAACATAAAAATCAAAACGATACCCCCGTGGAGAAATGATTTAACTAAGGAATCAAAAAGAAAATGCAGGAGTGCAGAAAGGAGGTGGAGAAAGAGCACCCTTACAGTTCATTATCAAAAATGTAACCAAGATTGTTTTTTATCACCTTAAGAATATAGCCAGAGTCCACCTGTTTCTCTCTCAGGCTAATACGGAGGTGCTGATGCATGCTTTTATTTCCTGCCGCCTAGATTATTGTAATGCCCTGCTCTCTGGTCTTCCCAAAAAGAGTATTTCCAGTCTACAACTACTTCAGAATTCAGCCACACGGGTGCTGACGAGGACCAGAGGGCGGCCACATACTACACCAGTTTTAAAATCGCTGCATTGGCTCCCCGTGTGTTTCAGGATTGATTTTAAGGTGCTTCTATAAGTTTTTAAATGTCTTAATGGCCATCTTATTTATCTGACCTTCTTTTCTCGTATCAACCCTTGCGGACCCAGAGGTCCTCTGGCACCGGCCTTTTAATTGTTCCTAGGGTGAGGATTGGAACACATGGTGAGAATGCATTCAGTCATTCTGGTCCTCGTCTATGGAATAGCCTGCCGGAGGACATCAGGTCCGCAGAGACTGTTGATATTTTTAAAAGGAGGCTCAAGACTCACCTTTTTAGTTTGGATTTTAAATGATTTATCTTAGTCTTTTAATTCAGGACTGTCATTTTATCTACTATCATTGTCTTTAATTTTTTGCTTCTTTGTCTTTTATCATCACCATTTTTCTTATATATTTTAGCTCCGTCGTTCTATATGATTGTCTTTTAATTTTTAGCTTCTTTGTCTTTTAGCATTATCATTTTCTTTTAGAAATTTTAGCTCCAGTGTTTCCTCAAGGGGGGCTTCTGCGCTGGGAGGTGTGGCTGGCCTTCTCACAGGGGGCTTCATCCCAGAGGCTCATTAGGCCCGGCGGACCGGGGCCCTCTGCACTGGTCAGTCTGGGCCGGGGGTCTGTGTGTTGGCGGAGCTCTCTGTGGCCGTGGGCTGTCATCCCTCTCAGCGCGGATGACCTACCCTGGGTTCATTTTCTCATATGGTTTCTCTGTGCCTTGCCATGTCTTTCTGTCTTTCTATTAAGACCAGAGTGACTTGCGTATGTTTTTCTTTTCTTCATGATGTACTTTTTTGAACTGGTACGGTATATTCTCGAGTGACGGAGTCCTTTCCATCTCAGGCAAATTACTAACAAATTAAACAAGACATTTTGATTGTGGTCACGAGGGTGCGAAATGCTCATTGTGAGAAAGCGAGGGAGAGAGAGCAAAAAAACAACAAAACAGGCCCTCGCACAAAAAATGTTTGCGAACCACTCTTAAAGTATCATTAGATTAAATAGGGAGAGTGTCAAAAATTCCAGAAGTCCTACTCTTACCTTACTGAGTAGAGGCTGCAGCTTGGTCAGTGCAATGACAGTGGCCTCTATTAGTACTTGGCTGTTGTAATTGTCAGGACCCTTCAGACAGCTCTCAAGACCCTGAGGATATGAAAAATAGGGAATGAATAGATGGTTTTCAAAATTATCTTACTGCATTCACAATACAAATCCAATAACAATTCACTATTCCTTCTTACCCGGTCTATGCTGAGGAGCGGGCTGGCCTTGCTGAGGATTCGGATTATCTGCTTGATCTGACCGTGGCTGACCCGCTTACTGATGCAACCAAACACTACGAGGGCTCTGGGCTGGAGAGATGGGTTGTACTGGAATGCAAACCTGGTCACAGACAGAATCAGCATTCAACATGATTTTGACAATCATTGGATGGTTACAATACAATAAGAATGAAAAATAACTGCCATACTTCTGTGCAAGCTCTGTCCACTGGTCCAACCATTTACAAGATGGTATGTCCCTCATACAAGCCTGTGGAAAATATGTAACACATTAAAAAGCTATGTAAAAAAGGTGAAGGCTTGATAAGCTTTAGTTTCATTCTACGCCTTTCCATTGTTCTTGAAGAACACTGTATTGACTGTTCGGTCCTCTTTGATTGAAGCTGATTGAATAAACAATCAACCAACCAACCACTGGCACGAAGTGTTAAAAAAACAACCTGTAGACCATTTTGAAAAAAAAGAAAAAAGAAAAAAAAAAAGACTGACCTCCATGATTTCTAGTAAGGCCTCTGTGACAGTCTCGAGGGACGAAAGGGCAAAAGTTTCCCTTTCGTATGAGCCCGGGGAGAAGGAGCGGTCTCTGTAGCTGGAGCGGAAGGCAATAACAGCTGCTGACTTGACTTTGCTGATCCCAAAGAGCAAGTAAAACTTGGGCAAGGAGAACTCTGTCAGGCTCAAACGCAGCACTTGTTTTGTCTCTTCTGAAACAATTAAATAAAAAGGACTCAGAATGTTTTCTCAAAAGATAAAATTAGTTACTTTGATATCAGTCGAATTAAGGCTGTCTATGACAGTATGATCAGATTAAGTCCTCACCGCTGAAGTTAAGCTGTGAGCAAGTACAAAGGGAATGGATGATGTTGATAACTAAACCATGTGTAGACGCCCTGAGGGACAGGGGCCCAGTGGCTACCAGCAAGGTCACAACATGGAACAGGTATGGCAGGTGGGCAGCAACGTCCAAAGAGTTGTTGAAGGAAAGCATTAGCATGTAGCGCGCCAAAATGGCTATGTCGTCCCACATCAGGTGCTGCTCCAGCGTTGGTGTTGGTGACAAGCAGGTCTTGTCGATTATCTTGCACATTCGACCAATGACCTTTCACAAAGAACAACAAAGTAGACTGTCATTCAACCACCCCTTTTCCAAAATAATTTCTTGTTTGTTGTAGAATTCTTAGCACCACATTGAATCCACTAAGTATAAACTCCGAGCAAGGCTTTCTAATTTTGAGAGCAATTTCTTTTGCTGGTCAATCTCAGAGACCTGAAGCAATAATTTTATTAAACAATACAAATATGATAATATAATGGCTGGTGTTGAGTATAGGGTTAGAGCAAATGTTCCTTCAAAACTGTGTATTATCTCAGTTTTCTGAATCGTGATTTACAGAGATTAGGTTGACATTTCGAAACAATTTTTGTCCCGATGAGCTTTGCTTTCATTTCATTATTGATGATGCTGACATCATAATACAGATCCTTCTGAGCTTCTCTACTTCTCCATCAACACACTCAAGATATATACTGCACCCGTGGTAAACCTCCAAGCCATGAAACTATACTGTTGTTCATAAATACTCACTTCTAACGTCCACTACTCTTTCAAGCGATGTAGAAAATCTTTTAACATTATGATATGCAAGATGAAACATCTTTTTATAAGATGATCTGGACTTCAAGTGTAACAATGGCTGTTCTGATGAAATGGTCAAAACAAGGGACCTCTTTGGAGTGTTGTTGTCTGCAATAATAGGAGCCAGTGCTTGGGTTTACTATTGTGTGTCTGTGTGTTGTTTTTTGTTTATGAGGAGCAAGCCTAACTGGGATACAGCACACACAGAGGCAAGTGAGTTGAGATAGTGGCTCTTCCCCCTAAAGTCATGAAAGATGGATTTATTTCTTCAAGTAGTAAGTATTTCAACATTTAAAGACTAATTATTAATTCAATTTATCAGTTATTTCCATTTGTCCTTGGTTAAAATGCGCCAATATCAAGTTGCCAAATTGACGACTTAAAACCTATGACATAAAATAACTTTTCATTCCAGCTACTTTGCGCATCGTTGATCATTTATTTTTGGTGTCGTAAAATGAGTTTAGAATACTTCATTGTAGGTTCTCAGTCATCTCATATCCCTTGTCAGGATTCAGCAGAATTGAATCAAGGAGACTACGTCTCTCTTTGGTTATTGAAAATGTTTCACCAGTAATCCAAAGGGAGAAATATCGAAGAAGTCAAGTTGCCTGTGCCAGGCATTTTGTGGATAATCAGTTTATATTTGCCAACACTATTTTGATAGTTTACCTGGTTAACATCTACCTAACAGTGAACATGTACTGAGGACATGGAGACTGAACCACAAACTGCTCTGATAAATTTGACAGTTTTTCTGAATGTAGGGACAAATAACAAATAAGATCATCCCACAAAATAACACAAAAATGGATAGTCTCACCTTACTAGAGACTAATTTGACATTTCCTGATGCCAAAGCCACAGCAGTATCAGCCATGACCTCAGCCTTGATAGAGCCTAGACCTCCTGTAGCGCTGGTTTTGATAAAGCTGTCCAACACCACATCCAACAAATCTGTAATCTAAATACATCATGAGAGCATTTCAGGTCAAATTCCAAAAGTTCGAAATCAATTCTCCATCTATCCATTCTCTTTACTCTGCAATATACACTTTAGTTAAAAATGAGTTCTTGTTGTGATTCACTCACCTGGCCCAAGCTGCCCCAGATCTTAGCTTGAATAGATGGATACATTTGCTTTTCATTGATGGTCATGGTGATGAGCTTATCTAAAATGGCAGTGACACGCTGCCGTTTGGCGTCATCATTGTGCTTACAAAAGCGAACAAGGTTTAGCAGCCAAGGTGTCATGTACTCCAGACAAAGGTGCTTCAGCTCGATACCTGGAAATCAAAAATTGGATAACATAATTGACTTTACGGTCAATGGTAATGTCGAGGCGATGTAACCAGAGTAACTACTCAAAATATTTACAACCAATTTGACGGTAGCAAAATGGGCAAAGTTCAGAGGTGCTGCAGTGAGGCAGCTGCCACCAACCTAAACCAAAGCACACATTCACACGCACGCGTACTACAAACCATGTCCTAATCCCCGTCCGTTATTTTCCGTTGGTCAGCCATCGCAATGGTCTTGGGCGCACACTAGATTTCTGTCAAACCATCATCCACGCAATAGTCCTCATGTTCCACAAACCTTTCTCCCATATCCGCATATCATTCACAACTCGCCACTGTCAAACTCAAACCGCTGCTGTTACTTCCGGGTTTTGAAGCGTCACATGCAGGACGCCACTGTGTGATGTCAATGGGATGAAATATCGAGTTTTAAAGTCAATTCATTCTTAAGCACTCTTAGGGCACAGGCATATGACACGTTGAATGATTGTATTAATATTATTGTTCATGTTTTTGTTTGTTTTTTTATGAAAAAAAAAAAAGATAATTTTAGAATTGGCCATTAAAGCCAGGACTTGCCATGGAGAAGAGCTTCCGTTCACATGTAAGGAATGTTATTTTAACTTTATATATAAATAAATTGGAAAAAACATGTTTTGGCTGTGCCATATTATTACTAAGGAGCATTTACAACCCCGTTTCAGATGCATTTTACCACCGCTTAGGACAAAGTGGTGCCTTGGCAGAAGTCTGTGCTTGTATTTTGTCTAACTTAATGTTATTGCATTTATAAGTAAAACATTAGCAACAGTTCTCAACATGATACAATACTGTTGGACACCACTGCAAACCACAACCGCAAAATGAGCACCGGTCCCTCCTTCTAGTTTCTATCATTTATTATATACACATGCACATAGACATATGTCATGAGGTAATAGCGCGAAGTGCTCTGAGTACCGGAGATAGAAAAGTGCTTTACAAGTGACAGCCCATTCAGTCGGTTGCATTGCTCAGTGTGCGGCGGCTCTCAAGGGTACTTACTGGATTTGCTGAAGCCAGAGATGCACTCCTCCAGAAACTCTAGCGTCAAATGGGGTTCATTGGCAGCTAGTGTTTTACTGATAGACACTATGAAAAGAGTGTTGTTGGCGGGAATGCAGAGGCCTGATGTCTCCAACAACTGGCCTTCTATCTTCAGGTTGAAGGTGCAAGTCAGAGCACACAACAGATTGTAGGCCGCAGATCTAAGCAAGAATTAGCACATTAGCGCTAAAATTATATAGAAGTGATGGAAAAAAAAGACTGAATGCACCCAACATTGAAATTACAGTGGTCTCAATCATATTACATTTATAAACGTGGTAATGGTGAAGGATTGTTTACAACTCAATGGATATAGATCGTAAGCCACACACTTTTCCAGCATGACTCAATTCAGTGGGGCATAGAAGACAGACCATTTGGTGTAGACGCAGAGCAGGGGCAGCCTTTCAGCCCTGCAGCCATTGCAGGGAACCTGGGGATATCGCCAGCCATCACTCGGCGCCAGGACAGAGAAGTCCACCCTCTATGCTTCAACCAAGCATACTAGGAAGTGCGAGTCTTCACCATCGCAACGATATACTTTATAAACTGCATTGATTTGGCTAGGCGGCCGACAAGTCTCGCTCACTTCTAAACCCAGAAATGTATTATTTGTGTGAAATCCTGTGTGAGTGGGAAACGTCATTAGACTGGTGTGTGCGCACTGATGTGTTCACACTGCTGTGTTCCAGTGCACTATGGAAAATCAACAAATCTACTCTCACACTGTTGTGACTTAAAAAGACGTGCTCCGTGCTTCCCGTTTGATTTCACACAAATCGGTGCTCTGTATTACCCACCCAAATCAGTACAAGTGCCAAAAAGTGCAGTCTTCTGAACACATTTCTTATGAGTGCAGTGTTAACTTCCCACCAAAAGAGGGCACTAACAAATTGTGAAAAGGTCATGAGAGGTTTAGCGAGTGCAAGGGACTTTTGTGGCCTGGAAACGTTTGTGTGGATGGCATACAATGGCAATGCCTCGGGTCAAAAAATATTGCTTTGACCATTTTTGTGTGGTTCACTTTTTACCTCCAACCCTAGTAATAATACAATACCAAGTAAAACATATTAATGATGTCCTTATCACATTTTCTTTGCACCAGAGTAAGAGTCTGATTTTGTGGATCTGCTGAAACAGTCCGGATTCGATAGCTCAACAATGTATTAAGGGAAAAAAAAGAGTCTCTTGTTTTAATTATTTATTTTTAACAAAACCAGCCCAACAGGACACCTTTAATATGGCTATTGGATCAGCAATTTAAACCAAGATAATGCTAATGTTAGTGTTAAATGCAGCTCTATCCTTTCCGCCATACTAAATGCTCAATTTGTATTTCAAAATATTTCCATACTGGAGAGATTATGATTGTTAAATCACACTAGGCTCACGTCAGCTTCCCGCGAAAACTACCACAAAGTTCCTCCATTGATTGTTTTATTCTATTTTGAATTTTTATTTCTGTTATTGTAAAACATTTTTTATTTATTTATTTTTTGAAATTTGACCTTTTCACATGATCGGGACATCCCTAAAAAATGCACGGCGCCGTATATAATTATACTCCATAAGATCGAACATAAAAGGCTGCTCTTACAAACATGACTTTAATTCTAGTTTCAGTCTGTCAAGACAAGCATGCTGCATTATTTTTTTGATCTGCTGAAAAGAATTATAATTACTCTATACGACTGACCTGAGACTGGGGTCAGAACTGCCCAGGTTGAGCAGAGCAATATTCAACAGCGTGCCGGGAACATCTTTGGGTCGGATCTTTGTGTGCTGAGGGATCGAGTCAGGTTGCGATAGCTCCCATCTTGTCCGAATGTGGATAATAGACTGAACAATTGCATCACATTCCTGATGCATGAAAGTAAGCGGTGTGCCCTGGTTGGCCATGGTGAGTGTGAACTGGCTCTCATCTACCAGACATATCTCTTCAATTTCTGATGCATAGTAGACATCGTTTAGAAAGACAGGCTGTCCAAGAACTCTTGTCCGTTCAGCTGAGGTCACCTGCACCGCAGTCGAACCGACCTGAAGGAGAAGAAAATACATTGTTTGAGCAAATCTAGTTTGGTTGACTTGAATCCAGTTAACAGCGGATTTAGAGTGGGTACACTAGAGGTGTAACGATACATTCTTAGTATTTATTAGTAACTAAAGCTATATTAATTAAACATAACTCAACTAAACACGATAGAATGCCACCTCAACTTTAATTATTTAAAAATGTAAAAACAACAACAACATTCCTCTCAAAACAAGCTTGTTCTATTAATATTTTAGCATCAACAAAGTGAAACAGAACAAGCTAGTTCTCTTTTTATACACTGACGTACCTCATTATCAGAACAAGCTTCTTTTTATGCATTCAAACATCAATGGAAACAAGCCCTTCTGATAAAGTGTGTCATGTATCTGAGCAATATTCTACAATCTTTTTGTGGAACAAAAGAAAAATAGATAAGCGAGTAGAAGTATTAAACTTTTATATAGTCCACAATAAATTAACCTGCTGCTCTGATTGCCCATTAAAAAGAGAAACTATATCACAGACAATCATTTTGCAAAAGGCTTGCATTATTCTTTTTAAAAAACATCAGATGGTCTACATGGTCTGGCATCAAGACACTTCTCTGTGTGCTCCACGATAAAGAGTATTCTTTTTTTTTTTTAATCAAAGGGAGATTCATGATAGAATTTTAAAAAAAAAAAGGCAGCAACACCTTTATGGTCTGTGCCACTACCTTGTACGGTAAGACACCCCTGATTCATTCTTTCAGGTTTGTTGTTTTTTGTGATGCCATGGCCGAGATTGGTAGACATTAGCCGTGTTCCCATTATATTTCATTCTGCATTTGCAAAGGTTAAACACAGCAACCGTCTTGTTGTTGTCTTTTAATCGAAATGAATGCATTGCTTCATCTTAAAAATATCCTACTTCCACGCAGTCATAATCTATGTTGCATGAATCTCATGATGACGTGCACAAGTGAAAAAGTAACAAGTTTATTAAATAAAAAAAAGATTGAAACCTGAATTAAAGAAATAAAAGGACATTGGGAATTTTGAGTATAAAATAATGTCATTAATTATATCGATTCAATTGATCAATAACTTGTAAAAAATTATGTGTCAATGTGAGATCAGCATCTATGTGCACCAATCCAGTGCCTCCCGATGACACTATATTGCAGGGTAGACATAGATTAAATAAAGGTGTTGTTCTACCGAGAGTGGACAGTAAAAACCACTATTGATAAAACCTTACCTTGATGGAAACCTTGGTATCTTTGTGAGCCAGTTTGAGAGCATTATGGAAAACTTTGAGATCTTCCTCCAGAATGAGCGTGGCAGCAGGTAACTTCTGTTGGTCAGGTTCAATGTGCTCAGCGAGCTTAGCTGGCGAGTCGATGAACTGGAGCCTCTTACTGCCCTTTAAACCTGTCAGTAGCCGCTCATGGTATTTGGTGTACTCTCTCACCCAAGTATTGCAGTTGTAGACATAGACAGCAGCGACGTTTTCATATGCAAAACCGGGAAAAACCACAAACCACTTGGACAAAAAATCCGTCTTGAAGCGGTTGCTTGGGCCGACATGAGTCAAGTCCACCACAATCTCATATGGTTTGGCGTAATAAGGTTTTAGGGTGAGGAGGACATGGTAGATCAGCAGGTCTCCATTTATCTGTCCAGTTTTGAATCTAAAGGAATGATAAAATGAAACAAACATTGTCATATTCAAGGTTTTCTGTTGATCAATGTGTTGAACCTATTTCTGTCTTTTGTTGGCAGATTTATGTTACAAAAGTAACGTGTCCAAAATAACAACACTATTTGAAGGTGCAGGAAAACGGTTCATTGTAATTTGAAAGGAAGTCAACAGAAATTGCAACGCCACCAAGACAACGCTGTCTCTCTCTCTCTTTCTCTCTCTCTCTCTCTTTCACAGGAAGTAAGTACCAACACAACACTGTGCAATGGCTTAGACAATATTCAGAAATATTTATCAACATGAGTTGAAATGATTATTGTTTTTCCTCTAATATTTCAGAACAAAATGGATGGAACTAGCGCTCTCTGGCTGTTTGTCATGCTGTTACTCCATCACATAGACGCAGACCTTTCCGTTCCAACTATGGAACCGAACCAAACCACCAAAGACCACACAAATTCGTCTGACAAGGACAACAATGGCACGCGAGCCAACTGTTTGGTTGACATTGAAATGGGTCTGATTGCTATAGGTTCAGCAGGGGGTCTGATTTTTTGCCTATTAATTGCCATTGTGGTATTGGCATGTCAAGTCTATCACATTCGGCGCCAGGTTTATGTTCCACAAGCCTCAACCTCCAATATGTACTTGGTGAGTAGTACAGACTACTGGGACACTAACCCACCAGCGATTGGAGGACTGGTTGGGCTATATGACACCAGTTTCATGCTGGAGGAGGTCACAGAAGACAACACAATACAGGAAGAGAACCAAGTTGAAATGCACAAGGAAGAGGAGGGGGCTTGGCCAGAAACTAAACAAGAAGGAAAATCTTTTAAACTTGAGGCGAGTGATGGACATATGTTGAGCTCAAACTCCAAAGAGTTATCAAGTGACTTTGGAAAACTGCAGTCAGAAACCTAGAGTCTGTTCGATTAAAGGGACATTTAACAAGATGTGTTTTGTGTCCTATAACTCGGACTAGAAAAAAACGAAGAGCAGACCAACTACAGCTCTATACAAGATATGGACCTCTAATTTTCCCACCTTTCGGTATGCTGTTTGTATGAGGTGTGTACTATATGTGAATGGCTAGACAGAACAATATTTGCTGACTTTTAATGTGAAACCTAAATTGTTTTTGTCAGCTGAAACTACATTCATGAAATGGCAGAATTGTAAGTCAACAAGTCGAATTTTTCTAAATACATAACCTTAGTCTTTTTCTTTTTTCTCAGAAAACACAAAAAAATTAACCTGATTGAAATACTGATTATATTATATTTTATTCATAACTGGATTTCATGGGTAGAATTGGATGATCTGTTGAAGTAAGGAATTAGTCAAATTTAGCAGTGGTTAGCAGCATTTTGAGATATTGAAAGAAAAAAAAATTGTTAGAGTGCGACTTAGTCCATTATTTTAAGGTGGCGGTATTTGATTTAGTGGACAAAACATTGAAAAAAAAAATCTCGTTAAAAAGGTAAATAGTAATATAATGTATCCATTATGATCAATCGTTTTTATTTAATTTTTTTTGTTGAAAATTGCATTTGTCATTTCAGATCATTTTCTAACATCACTAGAGTTCCAGATGACTCGTGACCTTGTTTTTTTTTGTTTTTGATTATGTATGATTATAATTTGTGTGACTGTCAGCTTAAAATCAATAACTTGTAAATATAAAATTATTTAACAGACAGCAGTTGTTCAGTGGAAAGTATGAAGAAATCTGAGTTTGAGTCAGCCAGACTAAGAGTAGAGTGATCGCTCGACTATTGGCAAAGTCATTTCAGTTTTTGTAGTAAGTAACTTCAAATATTCACGGAAACCCTCTTTTGGAAAACCCTTTTGGATTTAAGGTGAAATGTCTTTCACAAGCAACAAGAGTCCAGTGACTTTGATTCATGTACATTATTAAAAATATGAGCCTACCTATGCACCACTGAGTTGAAAACTCAATATGATAACATGACTCAATCACCAAAATGACTAAAAGGAAAGACATAGATACATTTTTTACAGATTGTGAAGTGGCGATTTGCATGCCATGCACATCCAATGCATTTTTGCGGAACTCAAAAATTCTGTAGGCACTACATTTCTAAAAGCAATGTTTTTATATGAATTTGAAATTCTATTTTCTTGGTACATATCCCATATCGGTTGAGAATTGGCCAGCAAAAGAGAAGAATAGTTACGTAAAGCAGGTTTCTCTTCCATAGATTTTAACAGATGTATTCCGAGCTCTGAGGCGATTAATTTTGAGAATATTGCTCATTTCCTTTTCATTTACGGACATCACCTCACTTTCACCTGGGTGCTCATTCTCGAAAGGGCTAGGAATAGTGTTCACAATTTGTGATAGAGAAACTTACTTTACGCAGGTTGCTCTTTTGCTGTACAACTCTCAAACACACGCCCGCGGCGAATTAATTCTGAAAACAAGCGCTCTCACTAATTAAAACAACTACATTCAGTGTAATGAGAAGTTGTGCTGTATATTTAATCAGCATTTATATCAGAGGTATTCAATTAAAAGTCACAGAGGTCCACAACTAAAATTTCTTCCAATTAAAAGGTCCGATCCAAAGTCCAACTTCCCTTAATGTCGAGCCTATGTTCACATTTTTATATAGTTTCAATATTTAGTCATTTTCAACAGAGCACACTCATATACTAAATATTTAACAATGTTCCCATTCAACACCTTTGCCAGTCAAACAAATATAAGGCGTTTATTTCACATACAAGAAAATGTGGCTCCAGGAACTTAAGCATTGCGTTAACATCTTTTACCTTTTTTTCTTAAAAAGTCATCAGCCTAAAAAAACGGAAAGCCTAATTATCCAAGTAAAACAGGTCAACATGTACTGGCTGCCAGGATGGCCGAGTGGTCTAAGGCGCCGCGTTTCAGGACCCAGTCTCCCCAGGAGGCCTGGGTTCGAATCTCGAATTTCCCCATTGTGGGACTAATAAAGGGAATATTATTATTATTATTATGTTGAGTACACAATCAATAAAAATGGCTGTCCTCATGAAAAACTAATTCAAAATGAGCTTCGACACCACCTTTTCTTTTGAATATTTTTAACTTCTCTTAATGAAAAAAATTAGATGGTGACTGTCCTGCCAGTGACTTAAATCTGGGTTGGAACAGAGTCAGGGCCATTGGGATTTGGTAGATTATTTCACACATCTGGGCTTTGTGTTTTCCTTTAAATAATGTTTGTGCAACCGCATTTAAGCACTCCTTCACAACTTCCCCATCACTGAATGTTGCAACGGTTTCGGAGTATATGATGCACACTGGTTTTGAATCGGCCGCAGCCAGAACGCAACTAAATTTTTCCGTCCATTCATTTTAAACAAGACTCATCGACCTTGCTAACTTTTTAGCACGGCATACTGTCAGCAGCACTCTCTTCCGGTCTGCTGCGCTATTGGCAGTGGATCATAAACAAAAGATTTGATTGGCTCAAATCAGTGACGCCTTTTCCATATTAATCTCGTTGCACACTTGAGTACAATGACAATAAAGGGATTTCTAATTCTAATTCTAATTGTAATTAACTAGAATTGCTGCGTCAACGTTTGCAAATGCGCCCTGAAAAAAATTCATCATAGATTGGTCATGGGTCCGGTCCGAACCATCTGTCGGTCTGGATCCGGACCGCGGTCCGCCATTTGGTGATGCCTGATTTATATGTTTATACTGTATGCGTTACTGAAATTAAACAGCAATATACCTCAATAATTTCTCCTAAAACTATTAATAAAAAGAATAGTGATCTTTGAATTGAACTCCTGAATCTTGCATTTTAGCGTTCATGGTTGTAGCAACCATGTACAACAGTACATGTTGCAATTATTGAAAGGTTCAATATTATATAAACCCTTAAAGTCCTGATCAGGATTAAAACCCAGTTCCTTATTAACACAAATGTACATAATCAGCATGGACATTGCTTGGAAGTGAAGTTTCTAACTGGCTGGTGCACTTAAGGTCAGCAGTTCTGATATGAAATCACACATTTTGGGGTAAAAACATACCATTATGATAACAAAATGTAAACTCATTGTTAGTCTTTGAGAGAGGATTTTTTTCCAACACCTGCATTGGACAATGGAGACTCATTTCCTGCAAAGAATCTGATTGTCAAAAAAAAAAAATAAATAAATGAATAAATAAATAAATGGGCAGTTGTGCATTGGCGTGACGATGCAAAGTTAAAACAGTCCTTTTGAATGCATTAGGTTGGCACTAGTTTCACAAGACTTCCTGAAAGTGAAATAGGAGTCAGTCTTTCAAAATGTCAGCACAACAGTGACTATTATTCAAGACATTTGCTCTTGCTTCAATTTAACCGACATTCTGCATGTGGTTCAAGAGAAATTCTACAATCATTGGTAAGACCTTCAATTACCTGCATCAATATTTCTTTACCGCCTTCAGAATTTTGTGTTTTAGTATTCTGATAATTAGGAACAGTCCTATCATCTATAAAGGTTTTATCAACTGTTTGCTTAATCGTGTCATTTAATTCACTATTAGAGCCATTTGTTTTATGAGAGAAACTATATTGTGGCTCAGAATAGCAATGGTTCATTTCTGTTCTGTCAATTGAAAGAGTAATCTACTAGATACATAGACACACATTTACTTAAAGATATGTATATATATATATATATATATATACACACACACCGGACCCATGACCAATCTATGATGGATTTTTTTTCAGGGCGCATTTGCAAACGTTGACGCAGCAATTCTAGTTAATATGGAAAAGGCGTCACTGATTTTGAGCCAATCAATATATATATATATATATATATATACTGTGGAAATTAAAGCATTAACTCAGGTGATTAATCCCAAAAAAATTAACTCAGTTAAATATTTTAAATCAGTTAACTAAGTTTGATTTACTTCAAAAATAATTTGCATACTTTGCAAATATTGTGCAATATTAGCTGTCTATAGCACGTCTCAGAACAAAACACTGTGTTTAAGTTACCACTGGGGATTGCAAACCAACACTGCTGGAGTGTGGCGCTTGTGGGCAGTTTTGAGAAATGTTTCGAAAATAAATGTCTGCAAAGATGTCTCCATTTAGATTGTATTCAAGAATCCAAGAAAGCTATTAGAACAGTCTTTGAATTAAATATACTTCATATTTGGTGATTTTTGCAACAATTTCAAGATATTATTCAAGGAAAGATCTGTTATAAAATAGTAGTTGAAAAATGTGATTAATCATGCAATTTTTTGTGATTAATTAGTTAAGGAAAATTAATCATTATTGACAGCACTTTATATATATATATATATATATATATATATATATATATATATATATATATATATATATATATATATATATATATATATATATATATATATATATATATATATATATATATATATATATGGAGAGAGAGAGAGAGAGAGAGAGAGAGAGAGATAGATAGATAGAGATAGATATAGATAGATAGATATAGAGAGAGAGAGAGGTTGGATTTATTTAGTAAAATGTGAATAAAAAGTCAAATATGAACTTGTCAAAAATGAAATTTCTCTTTTTTTGAACAAAATAATCTCTAACCAAAATACACCCATGTCTTAAATTTATTGCAAAAACGCATTGATTTTAATTGCGGTCATTTTTTACCCCACTTATGGAAGTGTGTGTGTATTGGTTGGTCATGCATCCAAGGGTTAAGAGGTATTGCTAAGGCAATGACAATATTTATTTATTCATCCTCACATGAAGCATTTTAACTGAAAATACTTCCTATAATTACAGCTGCAAAGACATCAAATGGCAACAACACAGACGGAAAGTATGATCCTCCACTTCATAAGCCTAGTTTTCACATTGCCACTGCATTCAAGTGGTGTGACAATATTTGGCCATTCTGACGGTATAATTGAAGTGACAACTGGTGAGAGCAAGGAAAATCTCGCTTACGACCAGCTACCAACAGTCACTTACAATCAGAAATCTCCTCTAAATATCACAGACGAAATCAAGGTGGATCAAGCAACAACAACCAGCTTCATAACCTCCTTGTTAAGTAACTCATCGGTAGGAATGACAAACACCACAAAAGTAATTAAAAGCACTGCATCTCCAGTGCTCACAGGATCCACCCAAAGCCAGGACATGCTACTTACGGTCCAAAGCTCTACAACTGAAATGACCCACTGGTCTACAGACTCAAACCTCATTTCTACCACATCTGCAACCACAACCTCAACCTCATCTCTTGAAAACAAACCTCCAAATACAGGTGGGGATACTACACAGTCCATTGACTCACTCAAACCGTCAACAGTCAATCTCATCACTGAGCCGAATAACATCCAAGATCCCCCAAAAGAAAATCATAATAATGTACAAATCCATAGTCAAGTAGTGGCAGGACTAATAGCTGCGGCTCTGGTGGCAATGATTGTTGGACTCTCAGTCATCTTTTTGAAAAAACGCAAATTTCAGAAAGAACAGATAACAACAACTGACTGGGCAGGCCCTTCACCATTTCTCAGCCATGAAGATGAAAATGGAAGAGTAACGCTGAAGCCATCTCATCAGATTTCTGCTGTCAGCTTCCTGTCTCAGAGAACTTCCAAAGGTTTTCTCCCAGAAACACAGAACGAGTCAGAAGCCAAAACACCAGCTTCTACCTTTGGACGTAAATACCAAGAGACTACATCTGAACAAAAATTTGATACCAAAAGTTCACTGGAAAATCTTGCTACAAAACAGACCGTGGAAAACTCTGCCATTGTAACTTCTTCAGTGGAACAAAGCTCCATAAACCGATCTGTGAATGAAAATTTAGACTATATTTTTACGAGGTCTTACCTGAAAGTGACTGAGCAATCTTAATAATACAAAATGTAACAAACAACTTATTTGACAAATCTTTTAGAAGATTTTCTGTTTTGAAAACAAAAGACTCATTCACTAACTGTATTGGGATACTTTTGTGCTTAAAACCAGCATATGCACATTTGACGCATAAATCTGTGATTGCACAAGTGTATTTGAATTTGTGCGTATGCTAAAAATTTTTTTTCAATCTCCTGAAACCATGCGTACGCATACATAATGATCAGCTGTAAAAAAAAAAAAAAAAGAAAGACAAGAAAAAACACCTTTTACCCAAGATGCATAGTGTAGTGTAACTACAATAATTTAGAAATCAATCATTCAAATAAAACAGTAAATTGCTAATGAGTTGACAAAATAACCTTTTTTCATCACCTTTATCCTTGTTCTGTTCAAATGCATATAAGAGCTGTAAGTGAATCGCCCGCTGGCTCTGTTTTTGCAGACTTGGCAGTTGTCAAGAAGCAGATTACGAGAGTATGGTTTGATGGCGCGACCGGAAAAGCCATCAAAAAGCAGAGTGTTCGTATTGATCAAGTACACATACATGCTACAAATCTCGGAGAAAATTTTCAGGAATTTAGAGTTGCTAAAAATAGAAGCTGCACACCACAATGCGACCGACTTGCTTGTGATGCAAAGTTCGCTTCCAATACAAATAATTTCATGAGTTTTAACCGCTACCAATGTCTCTTTGCTGTACTAATTTTATCTATTTCAGCAAATCATGCAATGTTTGTTCATTCTTGGCTGTTAATTTTTTTATGGTTGTTTTTGGTCCAGCATTCTCTAAGGTAATTTTGGAATTAATGAAAAATTATTAACATTATAGGTTGTCGTGTGTGGGGGTGTGTGTGGGCGTGTGTGCGCGTGTGTGTGTGTGTGTGTCACATGTTACTATTAAAGTACTCATTAAAGTTAAATGGGAAAAAATAATAGCTTCTATTGTTGTCTTTTTGTTCAATAAAATGATTGAAAACATCTATCTGCTGCGAAGGTATTAAAAAGGAATGAGCGAGTAAGTGAGTGAGGCTTATAAATTTATTTGTCTGTGTGCACTGCAATTGACTGGTAACCGGTTCATGGTGCACACTGCCTACTGCCAAAGACAGCTGGGATAGGCTCCAGCATGGCCGCAACCCTTGTGAGGATGAGCGGTTTAGACAATGGATGGATAGAACAGCATCATACAATATTATTAAAACAACTGGATGGTCTAAATTGAAGATTTGTGTGGGTAGCATGGGCCAATCGCTCGTGTATCATCACAGCACCTTAAAAATCAGTCTTAGGCTAAACAAAGGATGTACATAATATTACCTGGAGTAAGATTTTACTCACATACTGTTAAAAGGCAAAGGAGATGGGAAAAACAATCGGACAGAAGATCAGAAGATACTGCTTTGGATTCCAAAGAAAATCAATGCTCAGGTCTTACCTGCGAGCCACATAGTAGAAGACTGGATTGCCGTTCTTTGAAGTCCCAGCCTGATAGAAGATGTTGAGAGTCTTCAATGCTTTAAATTCTTCTTTTTCGTGTACCTGGTGTCTACAAGACAAAATAAAACTTGGGACCTGCAAGGCAACATTGTTGTTAAAATACTTTTCAATGTATCCGGTTATAATGAGAGAGCTTTCATATTTGAGAAACCTACCGGACTGTGCTCTTAAAAAATAAATAAATAAATAAAAGAAATCACAAAACTGATGCAGTTTACAATTTTAATTTATTACTAGCACATGGGCGAGAGTAATCCAATGACCTAGACCAGGCCTGGGTAAAGTCCAGTCTCTGACTGTACTGCGACCCGCCTTGTGTACAGACTGAGGACCCATAGATCAGTACAGATGTCATTCACTCGAGCAACGGGCCTGATGCCTCATTGAACATTTCGGAGTGCATCTTAGCACACTCTGCTGGTTGAAGTCTGAGACTATTGTGCGCAGACTGTGGCAACTAAATTCTGTGAATACCTCATTTGGAGAGGGTTTCACACAATCAGAACAGACCAGTATGTTTGGGAGAAAGCTGGACAAAAGGGCAGCTGTCGACGATGCCGTAGTCTTCCTAATCATTCATGGTATTGCAAGCAAGAAACATCACAGGTTTAGACAACAGACGGAAAAAAACAGCCACAGCACACACCACTCACATCTCTCGAACCAGCCATCTAATTGGCTGAGGCTGATGGGCTCCCAGAATGCTTCAGTACTCTTTTTGTGTTATTTTTATTTGTTTTTGGGATATGAATGGCATGAGAGATGCATGTTTTGTGTTAATTGTATTTCTTTGTTTCATTGTTTGATTGTAAGCTGTTCAGTGATAAGTTTTGGTTTTGATTTAAAACCGTGTCTCTAAGGAGTGTGGTTACTAGTGACATCCCTCCCCTGTCATTGGCTGTTTTGACATGAGAGCTCTTATAACATCAATGATATTACCATAGACAAAGATGCCTCTCTTTGAATGAGAACTCTCATTGCGTCAATGGTAATAGCATTGAAAAATATGCCTTTCTTCGACTCAGAGCTAGCATGCGCCTCATAGAGTGCCGCGCCTAGTGTGCGTGTAATAGCACCCACAACTGACGCTGCGCCCTTTGATACGGCGCGTCTTTTGACCGTGGAAATACGGTACACGTGCGGACGTTTGTACAAGCGATTTAGCAAGCAAGAGCTATGATTCGTGTCTGCGACGTTGCCAACTTAACAACATTTCCAAAGATTGATGCAATCCTATTAAGAGATTTCCTGTGTCAAAATTTAGCAGGAAATTAGCAGAATGAGAAACCAACTGGAGAATATTGTGCACAGGAAATAACCACAATCTATATTGTGGATGCACAGCATCTTCTCAATATTTTTATTTTGTTTTTAACAGAAATAAATAATATTGCGGCAGGGCTGGGGTGTTGTGGGTGTGCTGCATGGTAGAGATACACACAATGTGGAGGCATTGTGTATGTAATGAACAAAATTCAAAAGAATGAAGGTTAATCTCACCTGGTCATGAATTCTTCAAATTTGGAACTGGTCAGGTTGAGGCTGGACCAGTGAGTGTCAGCAACAGGTTTGTGTTCAGGCGGCCCCAGATATGCCAGCAATGTTGCCATTTTGTCAAAAGGACGCCTGCCAACAGCTTTGTGGTCTCTGGAGAGATTGAATATCATTTTGTACATTCGCAAATTCACACAGTGCCAACTATTTTAAAAGAAACAACTAAAATACAACAATTAATTATTTCAGGGTATCACCCAGTGTCAAATAAGCCTGTTGGGCTGGCAAGCTTTTCTTAGCCCCCCCGGCAGGGTATTCCAGAGCTCAATGGTGCGCCGAAATTTCACCTTGTGGCGAATGAAAAGAATGAAAGATTGCACATGTAGAACTAGAC